>NW_004567108.1:25633524-25657212 GCF_000260355.1 Condylura cristata | reverse complement strand
ACATATATGTATGTGTAAGTATATATTTATGCATATATAGCATATACTTGTATATATGTAGATAAATAAATATATATTTTTTCTTAACATGCTACCTGCTTATTTTGGAAGGCATAGGCCCTACATAGCCAATAAAGTTAGCAAAGTCACTGCCCCAAAGATAAAGTGAGACTAATTTGCTTTGGCAGCCAACACACCCCTAGAGATTTGGGAGCCTAGCCAACCTGAACTTGGAAGCAATGATGAAGCTGTCGACTGTCCCCAACTCTTTTCTTTTTGATTCATAGCAGCAAGGGTGGTATGGGACAAAATGTTACATGACTAGATTTTTTGAGGCCTTGATAACATCCTCTGAGTTTTGCACTTTGAACGAGGCCACAATTTAGATAAGAAATATAATACAATATAGCCCTGATGGATAACATTTTGGGGCATTAAAAAGTAATACATTAGTTGTACAGTGCTTTTTCTGCAATTGCAATAAGAAAAAACTACAATTACTTTTCTAAGTATAATTTTAGTGGCTTCATTGGTTTGCATTTCATGACCTAACTCTCTAGTGGCTTTGTGGAGGGACACTTAAAGAAAACAGAGTTGAGATTCCAACTATTTAGTTGGATGTTTTCTGTTGAATTTGTTTCTATCCCTATGAAATACCTCCCCAAAGGGCATTTCCAGAATGTCCTTAATTAACTTCAGAGTAGGTATGAGCTGCTAGCGATTTCTCAGTGTCAGGATCAAATACAGTAATTTTCATTGCATCATTTCATACAAGAAAAGTTAATCATGTAACAATTAAGATAATCCTGAGTCCTGAACTTAAAGCATACAAGAAAAAATAGGCAAACATGACAAAAATGAACATGATACTAATGTTCAAATAGAAATAAACCTGCAAAATTTTAATCACTTCTTCACTGAATTTGCACTGTTGTTTCAGATAGTGTGTGTTTGTGTATATATATATATATATACATATTATATATGTATAATATATATTATATGTATTATATATATTATATATATTATATATACATTATATATACACATATATACATATATATATAAAACTAGAATTTACTAGTTTTCTGTGAACTGATATTAAAAACTGATAAGTTTTTAATCATTACATTTGAAGATTTGTTTTAGAACTTTGTGGATCTGAATGAGATGTACTTATTGTGGTACTCCTTCGAAGACATGTAGAAAATTATCCATATATTACAGGGTATTATGATAAATGAATTGTCTATAATATACCATCGTTAGCTTGACATGCATGTTTTCCTTTGAAGCCAAGACAAGACAATGAAATACTTAGATTCTTAGCCCTAATTTCTCCCCCCATTTATTTCTGTCATCCTGCTGCTTGGCAGCTGCAAACTTAGCTCTTACCTCTAGGCAAGCAGGCAGGCAAGCGTCTCTTTCCTGAACTAATGACCATGCAGTTCCTTGGATTAATTGGCAAGTCAATGGTGCAGCCTCTTTATGTTTCCCCAGGAGACCTAGGACTTCACATCAGCAAATTTTTGAATTCAGTATGGCCATAAGTTTTTTTCCCAATTTTAACCCTTATTAGGCCACTTGTCCTACAGTGGATGACTGTATTAAATATACTGCTCATATGGTACAGGGGTTGATTAAAAAAAAATAGTTGAAAGAAAAATGGGAAAGAACATTTGATTAGTTATAAATAAGTAAATATAAATTTGAGAGGTAGATTTTATTTCTTAAAAATCAACTTTTGTTTTGACCATTTATTTGCATGAGGTACTTCTTATGGAAAGCCACTTTTGATGAGATTTTCTTGAGAGTTTTTTTTTTTTTTTAAAGATTTATTTATTTGTGCATACAGAACTGGGGTACAGGCCAGAGGCTCAGGGGCGGTGAGAGGCTTCACCAGAGACAGAGTGGGGAGCAGAACAGGCAGATCGACGAAGTACACTGCTGAGGGGAGCAGCGGGCGGGTCAGGAGAGGTCTGCCTCGCCATGTGGACTCCTCCAGGGCAGGCGGGGATGGAACTCATGCGGAAGCGGCTTTAGATTCTCAGTGCTGTGCTTTAACCCGCTGCGCCACCAGGGAGGGCCTCTTGAGAGTTTTTTTTATTGAGATTATTATTTGAATTATTATTTCCTATATCTACTTTTAGGAAGAATTAATTGAAAACTAGAAATTCTGATTTTATCACAAACTTCTAAGTTTCTTAGAAATACAAGATATAGTATACTTTCTTCTGTATAAAGCTAATAATTTGGATAAAATAAGTTCTTTTCTAGTTCTAAAATTCTGGCTATATTTTTAAAATCATCAACTGATTCTAAGTGTATTTTTCAGAGATAGAAACAGAATCTCAAATACTTCTAATTAGTATTTCTGCACAACAAAAATAATTTTATCTGAGCTCAGGTGTTTTTGAGTCACTACCAGAACTGATTATTTTATAAGTAAATTTAGCAAGAACTGATGCTGCTTAGGAAATATTCTCTTCAAGTAACCCATATGTATGTGTGCTGAACTACGCGAGTAATTAAACTTTTCTAGTCATCATATTTAAAAACTGAAAAGAAGCAGGTAAAATTATCTTTTTAAACATACATATATGAAATATCATATTGCTTAGTGAGTATTTTTAAGATTTAGTAATGGTATATCTATATTCTTTTTCTAGTGTCTTTATTTATACTTCCTACATCCAACTCAAGCAATGAATTTTTATAAGAATACTTAATCTGTATTTTTACATTATAAAATTGACAACTGGAAAAGTACATTCAGACAAGTTACTCTGCACATACTTAAAGAGTTTTTAATTAAAGTTGAATTTAAATTAAATTTAAATTCAAATTTAAAACTCAGTTCCGTAGTAACAGTAACCACATCTGAAGTGCTCAGGAATCACAGGTGGCGTGTGGTGCTGTATTGAACAGATCTAGGCTACTCCAGGTCCACCCCTCTCTGGAAATGACACTTAACAATGTCAAGGCTTCCGATTTAATAACAACAAATTCCATACAGAGAAGAGACTTACCTATTACATTCATTTGATGGTATATTAAGAAAATAGCTTTGCCTGAACTTTAAAATTTTTTAACTCTAGCTCCTCTTTACAAATAATGATCACTGCAACTCTAGATCCCTATTTTTGAGGTAATCTAAGACAGCCAGTCCCCTCTTTAATTTTAGAAAAGAGGTAATCCTCTAATAATAATACTCTATTTTTGCAGAGATCTTCTAATTTTGCAGGGTAAATCACTTTAAGAGAGGGGAGAATATCTCTACCAAAGTGGAATATTTATCTACACCATGGCATCAATTTCTCACTTGTATATACTACAAAAGCTGCCATTTTCTAAGTTATGGGTGACAATCATTGAGGAAGAGGAAAGATTTCCTTTAACTTTGAAATGATATTCAACAACAAATAAAGGTTTGTTTGTTCATTGTGGAATTGGTAGCTAGTCGTCAAATTGTAGAGATGAAAGAAAATGAAGTTATTTAATCTACAATGGGCACTTGACAGGTAAGTGAATTGAATCCCAAAGAGGCAAACTGATTTGTCAAGATCACATTGGCTATCTTTAGCAATGTCCTACTTATTACTATTTCCAAAATTTATATGATGGCATGTGCATAAAGATGAGGTTGCAAAATTGTTATATATATAATTCTAGAAACTACTGGGCAAATAGATAAATTTATAGAGATTAACTTTTGGTTCTTACACATACACACACACATATAGGCACACATACATACACATACACACATATAGGCACACATACATACACATACACACATACATGCATACATACAGTAGCCCCTCCATATTCTCAGGGGATACTTTCTGAAGCCTCCTGTGGATGCCTGAAACTGGATAGTCCTGAATCCTCTATGTATGTTTTTCCTCTATACAGCATACCTATGATGAATTTACAAATTAGGCATAGTACGTAACTAAAAATGGTAAGTAACAATAAAATAGATCATTTATAAATTATGCTATAATAAAAGTTATGTAATATGAATGTGTGTTCCTCTATCAAAATATCTCATTAAAGAGAGTATTTTTGGAACATGGTTGACTTTGGGTAATTGCAACTGCAGAAAGCAAAACCACAGATCAGGAAGGAATATATACTAAAAATAGTCCTAAATATTTCTGTTTTATTAGAATTTAATAATCAATTTATAAAATTTGTGGCAGGATAAATTGGTTCTTCAGGTTAGAACAACATGAGAACATTCCTGTTTGACTTGCTTCCTAAAAATCTTCAAAGTTCAGAGTAGACAGAACTTAGGTTAACAAAGATAGAACCTCTGACCTATCTCTGTAGAGGACTGCTCATCTACTTCTGATAGCTCTAAGAGGGTGAATAGAAGTATGTACTATCTTTTAGCACTTTGAGAACCAAAATGTGAAATTTAGATGTTTTGTAATGTGCATTTTTTGTCAATTGTTTTTATATAAGCTCATATATTATCAGTAGGACTGTTTACTTCTCTTGGATGTAATCTTTTGTCTCTTATCCAAAAAAAAAAAAAAAGGAAGATTAGCTCTTTTCATGAAAAAACATATAGCTTTTTATTGTATTGCTTTAGAGTACTTTTAATGTATATACATGTGTGTGTGTATAAAAGAAAAAATTAGGAATATTTGTATATGGATTGTATTTATATGTTATAAAAATAAAATAATGTGTTATATAAATTACATATTATAGATATGATACTCATTATATATTTATATTTGAATTTAATTGAGTTGCTGTCCTTAGCTTTTAATATTTCCTTAAAATACAATGTACAGATATATATGAGTAGTACATTTAATGAACTAGTGACACCCTGCTGAGTCTTAACCACCAGTACATGCCTGTGCTAGGCCAGGTTTGATTTTCAGTTTATTTCAATTAAGTGTCTGTAATGTAATTATATAACACAGGAAGGATCTGTTGATGTTGTGAATTTGATTTTTTAATAAGATTACTCCAAACTATAATGTGCCTTTGTAACTTAGAAAATTCTTGTTAGGTAATTATCTTTCTATTAACTGTTATGAAAAGTCTCATTTACACAGTATTGGGAAGGTTATCTCTTAAGGTGGATTACAGGAGTGAAGGCACTAGAATCAAATTTGGGTTTATTAAGTGCACATTTTTTAAAATACATATGAAGATATTTGGGGTAAAGGTAATTCACAATTCTCATACATGAGAACAGCTTTCATTTAGAGTAAAAACTCACTATTGTCAAATTTGTTCTTAATGTTTTTCTCTTACTGTCTGTACCCTCTACCTATATTTTCTTTGCCTTTTTTTCAAGTTTACAAAATTCCTATTGGGAAGTGAGTTTTAAATTATGGTAGTTCTTATTGATCTGCAAATTGCTAATTAAACCTTGGCTTTTTTTGGTTTGGGACATAATTTCCCTGCAAGGGTAACAGAATAGGTGTCAATATGCAAAGAGTTTAGTGAGTTTCACTCTTGAGCTGGCACCTCTTTGGTTAATATTCTTACTAACATGAGGAGATTATGCTAAAAAATAGCCCCTTGAGTGGCATGTTTTGTTGAAGATAAACACTCACAATAATAATTTTATATTTCTTGAAATAGTCACTATTATTTAAACATTGAAGAATGCATATAATGCTTCTATTTTTTTTTTAGCCTTTCTCATTGCTATAGTCTTCCCAAAAGACATTAAAGAACAATAAAAACAAATGTGTAAATGGATTTTGGATTATGATAAAATCTTAGAAATATGTTTGTAAGAATTTTTAATTCAGGTCAAACATAATTGAATTGGGCTTGGAGTCTGGGAGCTAGACCTCAAGGGCTCAATTCTTGGCTCCACAGGAAAGAATTAAAGTTAAGACCACAGTTAGGTTAAAAAGCAATAGTTTTTTTATTTTTTATTTTTTTAGATAAGAAGAAAAACAGGAAAACTCTCTAAATATAATGGGGTACCAATTTGGTTGCTACTAAGGGAGCAAGAAGCAGTTTAGATGGGTGTAGAGAGAGGTTGGGTGTTCAGAAGTTGGGTGTCTCAGAGTTGTGTCTCTTGTTGATTGGTTAAGGACTGTTGGGTCTCCAAGATTATTTGGTCTGTTTTCCCAAAAAGAGCTTTGGTATTGTGTGGGTTTTCAGGACACTCAGATTTTGCTGTTTTGGGGCTGCTTTACCTGACCTGACTGTCCTCAATCTGACTTCCTCATTCATAATAAAAACAATAATTGAATAACATTGAGTTTCATTTATTACAGTACAAACTTGTGCTGAAACACCAATGAAATGGTTTTCAGTTTAGTGATCTTCATGATTTAGCTATACCAATAGCCTGGAAGAAATTGACTTAATTGTTGTTTATTTTAGGTAAAGATTTTATTCCATTTTTTATTAAAAATTATTAACTTCCTTTTCAACTTTGATCATTTAGAAATCTACCCTCCTAGAAATAAATAGCACTGAAATGATGGCATCTAGGTAGCTATCTGCATATCAAATACAGTAAGAAGGATAAAACAAATTATCAAGAGTTTATGTTCACTCAATAACAAATTTATTTTCATTTTCTTATACTTAATTTAAATGTCTTATACATCTAATCGAATAAAATATATATGTCTATTAGTAGCATATTACACATAGAACTTATTTTTCCTATGTTAAAATTTTAGGCAATTGAAATTGGAAATATAATTAGGACAATGATTTAGTTAATTTTATTTGTTAAATTCTCGCCACAACATTCATGTCTAAAATCCTTTTGTATTAAATAGGAATAGTTGACATGTATCTGTCACTTGAAAATAGAAGCATAGTGCCCCAAGAAGACCCTTGGCTGCAATCTCTGACATTGTAATTCCCTGTAGTCTTTACCTCAGACCTTTGAGACTCAAAGATGCCACAGTATGTGAACTATGGTCACTTATGTACAAACCAGTTTTGTTCACCAGGGATCAAACTCAGACTGAGTAGTTTGCTATACTTCTAAAATTAATAGCCTTCTTGACAAGAGTTGTTTATCCTTTTCTTTTATTTAATTGATGAATGTTTACTGGGTCTCCCGAGAACTGTGACTGTTTCTATTTGTTCCAGAATTGTAGACTGAGCCACTAAGTTGTAGCCCTTTAGCTTCCCCTTGGCTTCTGAAATAAGAATTGAATAATTAAAACTGTCTAGTTTTTTTTTAATATATTGTTTTTCATGTCTATCACTTCGTTCATTTTGTTATACACAAACCAGTGACCTAATTGTTGCTTAAATTTATTTCTTAAGCACATGCTAACAAGTGATTTAATTTTTTAATCTCTACTGGGTGGGACTAGGCAAGAGGAAGGATTTCTCTAGATATATTTAATTACTTTTGTAAATCTCAACCTTGTAACTAAATTTTGAAATGACATTTACCAAGTCTTGCAGTTTTCTAAGGGCAAGGACAAATGTTTACTTTGAAAGAAAATGGTTTCTTTATAAGTTTGGTCCTTTTTTTGTGTGTTAGTATTCTTGCATGGTTCAAGGTGTGGTAGTTATTTGGTGACCTGGAGGCCATGAACTCATAATTTCATGTTCATTTCTAGAAAAGCAAAGATTCCTGTACCCAAAGGCAATTTTCTGGTGAGGCAATCTGGCTTGAGATTTTGGCAGCCAACCCTGATAGTAACTGATATAGATGGATGCACCTGTCTGATAAAAGGGTCTGTGTGGAGACTCAGTTTCCCCTAGTCAGAAAGGGATGAAATGCATATTTCTAAAATCATGCAGTATCATGGAAATAGCTGTCAAAGCATTCTAAATTAAAGGATGAGGAACTACTTCTGAAAATTTGAATAGTTTTTAAGATAAATCTAGAAGTGCTATTCTACAGAATGAGTAATCATTCTGTAGCAATATCGTAGCCAATGTGAAATTATGGCATTAGACTCACTAGCTATATCATAGTCAATGTGAGAATGAAGTTTGATAAGTGTTTGAAAAAATTCACAACTGTATTTTTAGAAAGTTGTGATGATTTGATTCAAGATTGTCTTCTGGAAGGATGACTTTTACTTGGTATATCTGTTGGCAGTAGAGACTAGCCATGACTTGGCAATACGATGCACTGTGTATTATGCATTCATTCATTCATAAACTGAAATATTTATCGAGAAAGCACATTGTACCAGGAACTATGCTAAAAATATAATGGACAAGTTTAATGGAGGAGGAGATAATTTATGATCAAATAGTCACACAAGTGTAAATTTACAAACTTTAGGTTGAGTGATGCCAGGGAAACATTTGTGGAGCTACAAGAACATATTGCTGGTATTGAGCAAGTGAGTCTTGGAGTTTAGGAAAAGTCAGGGAATAATGTTTCAGCTGAACTCTGAAAGATGATGGATATCCAGGAAGATGGTAGAGATTACTGTAAGCAAGTTCAACAGGATGTTTAGAGGCTGTAAGATTGAAGGGAAAATGGTGCTTTTAAGAAGCTGAACAAAGCTCAGAAGGATTTGAGAATGTGGGGAAAGTGGTTGATGATGGACTTTAGGTGCCTTGGTGGTGGGTGTGGTGTGATAACAAACACCTGAAGGATGTGATGCCGTACCTCTAAATCTTTTATAAATGCTTGTTCTTTCTTTCTTTCTTTCTTTTTTTTTTTTAGATTTACTTATTTATGCTTACAGAACTGGGGTACAGTCCAAAAGGTGCAGGGGGCAGTAAGAAGATTCACTAGAGGCATAGCGAGGAGCAGAACAGGCAGATGGACAAGTACACTGCTGAGGGGAGCAGAGCGGGGGGCGGTCAGGAGAGACCTGCCGCGCCATGTGGGTCAGCTCCAGGGCCGGGATCTAGCTCACAATGAAGCGGCTGCGCCAAGCTTCGCAATGCTGCGCCTTGGCCCATTGTGCCACCAGGGAAGGCCCTGTAGCTATAAATCTATACAGTTTTGTAAATAAATATTACCTAATAAGAATTAGGAGAAGTAAGATCAGCTCATGAAGAATTTTATAGACTATCACAAAATTTGAGTCTGTATTTTGAATGCAATGGGAAATCATTTAGCTTTCAGCAAAGACTATTAATGAATTTTCATTAAAAATTTTTAAGTGTCACTTTGGTTTCTGTTTTCGGGAACAGGAGTAGATGCTGGTGGGAGAGTGACTAGTTTCTTAATAGTTGTACAGATGAAAGATTGAGAGTTTAGCAAACTGAGGTAAATAGTAGGGATAATGTGATCTCTTATGAGTGTGTGTGTGGGGGGGGGGCAGCAGGGTGGTAGGTGAGAGGCCAGGGCAAAGATGAATATTTCATTTCTGCTTTTCCCTCTAGTCAGAGGCTTGTTCTTGTGAGGGGTGTTTTCACTACTCTGTGAATTTGATTTTACTCTTAATTGCAGCCATTATGAGAATTAGCAAAGAAGCTATGGAAGTGCACTTAAAAAAAAAGATTTATTTATTTATGCATATAAAACTGGGGTGTAGGTCAGAGGTGTGGGTCAGGGATGCCTGTGAGGATTCACCAGAGACCGAATGGGGAGCAAAACAGTCAGATGTACTGAAACACACTGCTAAGGGGAACAGCCAGTGGGCAAGACAGGAGAGGTCTGCTGTGCCATGTGGATCAGCTCCCTGGCCACCCTGGAATGAACTCATGCTGCAGTGGCTGGCGATAGCTTGATAGCACTGTCTTTAACTCCTTTGCCAACAGGGAGGCCCCCATAAGTATGCTTTGAAGGACAACTTTTGTCTTTGAAGTTCTAGAAAACAGATGCAAGGAGTTTCTTACTCTTAGCAATTCTGTTTTTTGTGTTTCTACATGACTTTTGCCATTCTTTTCAGGTGATTGACAGTTAATTTTGGATCTGTGGTTCTCTTAAGCTCAACTCACAACATCATACTAAATTGACTCCTTGAAGTGACCTTTGTAATTATGGCTGTGCATCAATATGCTCATAAAGTTTTGCTTTATTGTCTTTCTTTGATATATCAGATGCTCCAAATGCTCCCATATGTGTAGCACAAAACTAAACTTGCTTACACATTTTTACCGCTGCTACCGACCAATATTGTCAATGTTAGGTAGGATTGGGACACTGGTGTAGCAGAGCTTAGGAAGCAGTGTAATAAACATATTAAAGGAAAGCAACAGGTACTTCTCTGATCTCCCAGGCTCCTCACTAGGGCAAGAGGACCAGGAAAGAACGGTTAAATGGGTGACATGTTTGCTTTTGACTTGTTAGATTTTTGGTGGAACTTGACCATGGTGATGTCAAGAAGGCTTCTTTTCCTAGAGTTCTGTAGGTCTAATAGTATAAATTTGAAAATTACTAACAGAGAGGGACTAATGGGTCAGGTGACTATAATTTATTGTTCCAGCCAGGAAACTTTTTTAAACATGAAAAGGTGTCATTAATAGTGATACTGAAATAAAAAAAATTGAGAATGTCTTAGACCCATCAAGATTATTGTCATTCAAGTGAAGAAAAAACTTGATTTGAATTAAGTTTTCTCTAGTTCCTTCACAGATACTTCATTCGAGGATATAGCATTTTTTATATTAATATTTCTATATGTATGTCACTGTTATTTACAACACATTTAGGGAAGAAATCATAGCAAACATTGCTTTAAACTAAAGTGAATAAAGACCTCCTTTTTGTCAGGGAGAAAAAAAATAACATGGTTATTCTTTAGATTTTCTTCTTTTTTAACTTTTTCAAGTACCTGTGTAATTATAAGGATAGTGAAATTATATTTACAAGGGAATTGTTATTGTTGTGTTTGTTCAGGACCCTTTGACAATCCATGCTTGCTACACTTTTGATACACATATTACCATGTACTCCCTGGTGGGCTATGTAGCAGCTAAAGCTAAAGTAGAAATCTGTTAGAGATTTTTGGATACCTGTTGCTATGTGACTTTCATCTTGTACAAGAAACAGTGCCTGAACTAAGTGGCAGTTTTGCATCCATCCAGGAGAGGATGAAGAATATATATGATTCCTCCTCCCTGTCTCCTCCCCACCCACCAAGTCTAAGGAAAATTAACTCTTTATTTAACCACTGTCAGCTTGTTTTTGTTTACATTTTGAAGCAAAAGCCTTCCAACATGTTTGGAACATTGAAACAACTGTTCAAATTTTTTTCTTCCAGAGAAATATTCAGCAGGGTGATGGCTGCTAACCTCATTGTTATAGATTTTATTTTCATATTCAATAAAACTATACTAATGATAACTTGAGTCCAAAAAATTCAGTTACTTAACATGGGTGCAAATTCATGTTTGTGTTAAGTGTAGGGACAGAAGGGTGAATTTGTTTACCAATTGTTCAATCATTTTTTGGGTGGTCTGATCATGATTTGGCATTCTCTGATGCTGTTTCTATGCTTTGGTTACAATATTAATGAAGGCATTGATGTCTCTGCAGAGTGATTCACAACACTAAACAGGATGCTTATTTCATTGTTCCAATTCACAATTTGGATTGGCTAGAGAGGTTTCTCTGGATGTAGTGATTTACTTTCTATTTACTTATTTTACAAGAAGGCTTGTCATGGCCAAGCCTCACTCCTGCTCAGATAGATTCCTTTCCTAGGTAGAAAACCAGAAATCCAGAAATTCAGACTTTAGCTGTTTTTTTTTTTTTTTTCAAAAGTGTCCAGCCTGGAACAATAAATTATATGGTTACCTGATCTATTACTCTCTCCATGCTAATGATTTTCAAATTTATACTGGTAGACCAAGTCATACAGCTGAACTACAGAACTCTAGGAAAAGAAGCCTACTTGACATCAAAATGGTCAAGTTCTACCAAAAAATCACCAGTCAAAAGCAAACTTTTGGCATCTGTTTGAATGTATGTTGGATGAAGAAGGGAAATTAGGTACAATTAACATCTAAAATTACCTTCCTATGGAGCTTTATGAGGTTTCACTGTACTACCTTTCCGTACTTGAAGATCTGTGTTCCATAGAGTAGTAACAACAGCTACTCATGAAAATAAAATTTTGTCTTACCTGAGTGATAAAGTGCACTTGGCTGACTTTGCATTTGTTAGGGGGAAAGGCTGTCCTAAAGGAACTCTGCAGAGTTTTGTGGACTCCACCCCCCACTCCAGTGATTAGAAACTACAACTCCCATCAATACCAAGGAGAGAACTGCAAGAACCCAAGCTCAGAGCTAAGCAGGCATTCTGGGACTTTTGGGGAGATATAAGGGAGCAATGTGAGACACACTCTCTCTGGATGATGTGGCTCTCTCTGGACCACGTGGCTCTCTTTCTGGACTGGGGGGCTCTCTGTACGAAATGGCTGGTGGCTGTTTGTTTGGCTCTTGATGAACTATCAATTGTTATTGGAGTTCCAAGTCAGGGGAGCTGGTAGGATGTTCTAGTTAACTTGTAGCTCTCTCTCTCTTTCCCTGGATTATACTTTTTCCTTTCCCTTCTGTAAATAAACCCATTATTGACCCTTTTTGCATGTGCCTCCAGTACAATTGAATTTTAAGTGCACAGATGAGGACCCACAGGCAGGCAACCCAGTTCACATTGAGTTGCCCTTTAACACGTTGACCCTATTGGAAATACTAAGCTTGTAGGATGGCTGGTAAGTATAGCAACAGGGAGTCCTTTCAGTATGTGCCTTTCAGGGAAGGCTGCAGTATGGGATCTTCATTGATTTGTAGTCCAAATAGGATTTTTTCCCCTAAGAGATCTAGTAAGCCAAATTGGGTTTTATTTCTACTGCAGTATTTTCTCAATTGGATTCTGTAGTCATTCATGTGCGTAGATGAATCTGCAGAGGGTTGACATTTTACTTTTTAACTCTTAAGTCTTCTCCAAGCTGTCATTCCTGAATCCTTAAGATTGGTAGTTAAGGGCCTCTGTAGTGGCTCAACAGGTTAAAGCATAGCATTATGAAGCTCCCACAGCCACTGCAGCACAAGTTCAATCCCCTGCATGGGAACTAACCCACATGGTGCAATAAACATCTCTTGTCTTGCCACTCCTTCCCTCAGCAGTGTAATTTCCTGTTCTGGTCCCTATTCTGTCTCTGATGAATCCTCTCACACCTCTGGCCTGCACCTCAGTTCTTGTTTACATAAATAAATAAATCTTTATAAAAAGAAGATTATTAGTTTAGTGGATGTCTTAAACTCATTTGATTACCAAACTTTTTTCTTCTGGGAAATACTTCAGATTTTGTCAGCTGCATGTGGAAATTTTGAGATGCAATTTCACTCTGAACATGAGGACCTTATCTGTGTTTATACGAGGTATTGCTCTTTTTTTTTTTAATTTGACTTCTTTTTCTATGTATTAAACACTTTTTTCCCAAACATTTTGTGGTTGAAGAGTAAAATCAGTGTAATCTCATGATGTGAACTGGTCTGTGAGAGTAGGAATCACCCTGCTCATTTGGAGAGGTCTGGATCAGCAATCTGCAGGCCCATGGGCTACATGTACAATATGGCACAGTCTCTGGTAAAAAATGAAGTATTCAGTAACGAGTTTCAGATCTGGGGGATACTTCTGTGTGTCTCTTCTTAATTTACAAATGAGAAAATTAGTGCTCATAAAATTAATTTGTAGTCATTTGGTGGAAGAATCAGAAATAAAATTGTTAGTATTTTAGTATTTTTTCCCCCTCAGTCTCCTTTCAGAATCCATAAGAATCTTTCTCCTGGAGTCTTTTATCATATATTATTTTAAAGCTGAGATAATCTGATATATAATTTGTATTTCAAGTTTCTTTGTAGAAACCTTTGTTTCTTTGTAGAAATAATTTGTTTCAGAGTTTTCCTCATACGTAAAGATAATGAATTAAAAACCAGTGTGGCATGGATGCTTAAAACAAAGATAATGACTGATAAGTTAGTCCTTGTAAAGAGTTTCCCATTCCAACTTCACATTATTTCTTGCCAACTAATACCAAAATGGCGCTCTTCACTTACAGATGCACCATGATAGCCAAATGTGTTCACACATTTTTCTGTGTTTTTAACTTGTGTGGTATCAGGGACCACTGAACATTGAACCCACACTTCCCCATTATGACTTTCATTATTGTGTTTTCTGGGAACATGTATCATGCTCTGATATTTTTGTATTATATTTGGGACCATGGGATGGATTAAATCAGAATTCCCAAACCCCACATTTTATACCAAATGTTACCCAACTTCTGATCTGGGGGACACAGAGGTATGAAAGTGAAAACACATATACATACAAATTGCACTTTTGTGTATCAAACAAATGTGCAATGATGTTCACAAACACAAGCAAACAAAGCTACATCAACACACTGTGACCTTTGTATAAATTAACGCCTTTAATAATCTAAGACTGAGAAAGTGACTTTCCAGTTGGTAGAAAGGAGAAGCTGTTACCACATTCTACCGATGTCCTTCTGAAGGAATTGTGGAAACTCTATAGAAGAATAAATTGAATGCTGTTAATTCTTTAAGATGGAATATAGTGGATCTTGATTTCTTCTTTACAAATAGTTCCCATTTTCCTAGGTGTTTTGTATTTATTTGTGTCATAGCAATATCTTGCCCCAGGATTCCAATTACTAAATTATTTTGTTGAGGAGTTCAATTGTGTAAATAGTTAGTTTTTTAATTTTATAATAATTAATAATTTATTTACTTTATTCTTTTTTTTTTTTTTTAGGTTACATTGGTTTACAGCAAACACTGTATATGATTTGGAGGAATAGATTCACAGTTTTTCAGATTTATGTTACCACACCATATCCACCACCAAAGTACTGTCTACTATAGTCCACAGAGGTCACTGGGCTTCTCCCCCTTTTCTTCCCTAACCACTGATGTTTACCTTCTCATACCCTCTTGAGGTCTACTATGTTCTAAGTAGTATACTCAGCAGTTTTTCCTGGTGGTGGTTTTTTACTTTGGTATATATGTAATTATTTCTGTAAAATAAAAAGTTATACTCCATGAATTATGTGAAATAATCAATATCATCTTATCTTAGAGAAAATTATGGTGATTGAAATTACAACTTTTTATACAGCTAAAATGTTCCTGCCTTAGGCCCTCCCTGGTGGCGCAGCGGGTTAAAGCACAGCACTGAGAATCTGAAGCCACCTCCACATGAGTTCGATTCCCGCCTGCCCCGGAGGTGACCACATGGCGTGGCAGACCTCTCCTGACCCGCCCGCTGCTCCCCTCAGCAGTGTACTTCATCGATCTGCCTGTTCTGCTCCCCACTCTGTCTATGGTGAAACCTCTCGCTGCCCCTGAGCCTCTGGCCTGTACCCCAGTTCTGTATGCACAAATAAATAAATCTTAAAAAAAAAAAAATGTTCCTGCCTTAAAACAACTATTGTTTTGTGTGTGCACAGT
This sequence comes from Condylura cristata, assembly GCF_000260355.1. Lineage (NCBI taxonomy): Eukaryota > Metazoa > Chordata > Mammalia > Eulipotyphla > Talpidae > Condylura > Condylura cristata. Next base: position 25,641,855 of record NW_004567108.1, on the reverse strand, counting down.
TCAAGTAAGTCCTTACATTTTTCTTCATCAAAAATGAAAAACTTTAAGGGAAATTAAAATATAAGTCTTTGATGCGCTAGTATAAATAACTTAGTAGGATTTTTTTTACAATTAAGGAAAATGAAGTAGAAATGCTGGGTTTAGAGATATCACAGGAAGATTTTGTCAACTTCAAAAATTTAAAATAGGGTAACCAAGGAACTGGAAAAATTCATGCTATGCATAATAGTCTCAATTTGTATTTATGGGACTTTTGGTTATATCTTGAGAGTCCCATGAATAGTAGGAGCTTGTCTGTACATATAAAGAGGTGGGTTCAGTAATCTTTATGACTTAATTGTTAGTAGTGTATTAATCTAATAGATGCAAAGTCAATAGCACTCCAACTACCATTTATGTCAAATCACCCCTTATTCTTATATTCTGCACTTGATGCTAAATAGGTTGAATCAAAAATGATTTTCACAGTGAATTGACAGTGGTCAGATTCCTTTTATCATTGGGTGCCAAGATGATTATGCACACATCAGATTTATATGGGCCTACGTCTCAAGTAGTAATTTCTATAATACTGGTTTTTTTTTTTTTTTTAAAACAAAACTAGACAAGATGTGAATTTTGAGAACAGGTTCCAAAAAATGTGCAAAGCTGGAATGTAATTGTAGGCTGCATTATTAACTCAAAGACTGGCATCGTTTCAGCATAAAAAAATGACAGTTATGGGAATGAGGACCCCCTTTTTTAATCATGAAAGAGCTTGTGTATGGATATTATGAGGGATTTTCCCGAGCTTTATTCTTAAACAGATTACACTATTCAAAGTCTCAAAGAATCAAAATCGTGCTCAGCTGGGGCAGTCAATGTGCAGTCTAAACATGTGACAGATGCAGGGAAAACTTCAAAGATGCCATTACAAATGCCTGTGGAGACATTTAAGGAGCCAGATGCTACTGTTTCATGTCTTCCGCAGCTCTGAATGTGTCCTGTGATCACCTTCCAAAGAGGAGGTGTGGTTCAATCTGGTGAGGAACAGAACACCACCTAATCTTTTTGTTGTTGCAGTTTGCATACAATGTATGGCTGGGGTGCACGGGTCTGGGATCAGGGACTCTTAACAGGGAGTACATGTATGTCCCCTTGCCATTCCTTACAGAAACTTGAAGCACCACTGCAAGGACATGCATATGATATACTTGTGAAAGCTCTCCTATCTAAAAAGCGTAATTTATAGGTGTGTGTTGCCATGGAAGTACCTGTTTTTCTTTAACTCTAGCCATTTATTTAGACACTAAAAGAGGTTATAAATATATTCATTATGGTTAATGTTTATTTCCCATTCTGTTTTGATGTTGAGAAATAGATTGCTTGGGAAAACATATATTAAGTGCATGATTCATCTTCATTGCATTGTGGAGAAGTTAATATTTGAGATAGAATGAAACCTCAGGTAAATACAAAGATGATGAGATTTAGCTACAAATCTAAAATTGCCACCTGCATTTATTACAAATGGATTCCTTTATTTTTACAGTTTTCTCCAAAGCTATGTAAAAGTTTGTTCTCTCAACTTTTAAAGACACAATTTCATAGGCTGATTATTCCAAATGGAATAAAGGGAAGTATACACATTTGGGAAACATGTAATATAGCAAATAAAAAAAATCTAGAAAATTGAGTCAATGTGGATTTTTTTTTTTGTACACGGTGAAATACTTGAGTTTTTAAAAAAATATATATACATATATAATTTATATCAACATATAAATTGTAGCAGCTTATCGTCTGCTAAATCAAGCTTGTGGAGAAACTTGTTTATTAATTTTTTGGTTGAAATTTGTGGCATATTGTGAAAAAGGAAATTCAAATACATAATTATTTACATGAAAAGGGATCACTATAAGTGCAAAATAAATAGCAAAGGATATTTTTCTTTCTAATATAAACATCTGGCAGTAATCCTTGCTTACACAATTAATGGGCATTTAATTGGCAATGATCAGTTTATTGCTGCAATACGAAGTCAATGTTTCCCTAGGAATAAACAGCTGTTGCAAGAATTTCACAGTGATTTAGCAAACACCAGGTGATAGCTGTATCTAGAATGAAGTGTTCAATTGCTTAACAAATCACAAATCACAGAGCATCAGAAAACAACGCAGTAGGTTAAAAGTTCCATAGCTGGTGAGATCCAATTGTCACTGCATTGAAATTTACCTAAAAACCTAACTTGATAAACAGCAGATTAAATACATTTGATATTATCTATGACTCAAATACACAGACAGAATTTCTCTAGGAAGCAAATAATAAGTTGGCAAGACTTTAATCTACTTAAAAGTAGTATTTTTGTCTTGTTTTCAATCTGTAATGGTTGATGAAACTTACTTTCTAATATTTTATGCTTTTAAAACTCTTAGAAAATTTGATAGTCATGATTCTAAATTTTTTATTAAAAAGTTATTGAAGTCAGTCAATGGCTCCTGACAATTATATTTTTCTTAATAGATTTTATTCAACTGTCTAAAATTAAAATTACTACTTTTTAATTTGCATTGCTTGTGAGCTGCTTTCCCATTAAGTTTTAAATAAGTTTTTCATTTTTCATTATGCACTCTTATTACTAATTTAATAAAATGATAATAGTTATGCAAGCTTTCTGTTACTGCTCAGCTTTTGGCATAGATTAAATTATACATTTTAAATTTAGCAGACACTGTTATTTCATAAAGCTGAGTTTCATTAGTGGAAAAAGTAATTTTGCTTCAGCAAAAAAAAATGCTTTTATTTATTTACTATACTGTTTAGTATTAGTTGATGCTAAAGTCTACAAACAATGAAGTCAAATGAACAAAGCATCAAGGGCCAATTGATGCTTTTATTTTTTCATGTATGCATTTTGCAATAATTCATCTCCATGACAAAAGCAGACAATCAATCATCTTCTATTGTGCTTCCTCAATAAAGTTACCATTCTTGAGGTAACAAAAGAAAGCTGCCTAAGTAACAGGAATAGTTTTACATGCTCAAATCAATAAATCGACCATACTTAAAAAAACCTTTACTCATTAATATGACAATGCAGTTTTATGTTTAACTTATTCATATTAATATTAAATTAATGTTAAGTAGCATTGTTCCTTTTCATTCAAGAAAACAATAAGAGATAAGTGAGCATGTTAAAAGAATGCTTCAAGTTTTTCTGTGACAAACTTTATCATCTTAAAGTGTTGACATGTAATAATCTTATAACCGTATGTAGTTGAAGTACACCCCATTTGGAAATAAAAACTTTTTATTTGTATTTATAATCTTTAAATCTACACCCACATGAAACCTATGTCCTGTTATGGAATATATCATAATATTGTATAAGGATGGCAGGTTAAAGTGGTCCTATATCATAAGGTATTGTTCTAAATTTAGGTATTTACATAATAGTTTATGGCATGTAAATGCACATGAATATGTGAAGAAATGAAACTTGTTAATGCTGTGTGACACATAAAGGGAATTTAAGTGTGAGTGAAACTTGGCTATACTGGGAAAATGAAAAAGGAGTATTAGAGACACACATTCTAAATAACTATTTGTATGTTTAACTAGAAGAACAGATTTTTAACATGTATAAAGTTAAGTTTTGAGAAGTTTCCTAGCCAGTGTGAAGTGCAACACTAAGGTATGTTTCATTTCAGACAGCATATACAGGCTGTATGCATGTGCACGTGTGAGCACACATGTGTGTATCACACTATACACTGGTATTTTGGCTCTATGTGTCTCTTACAGACATCAAATGGAATCACAGCAAAATTTTTAGATTAAAATATAAAAGTTCTATGTAACCTACTAGAATAACAGGATTAATTTAAGCTAATACCACTCTTGTCATTAACCACTCCAAAATTCAGATGACTTTGGAACCTCTGAAGACTTTCTTTAATTGTATTTTCTTTTTTTCTGAATTAATGAGGCCAGGCCATAACATGTTTCAAGAAAATGAAATCCTTTGTTACAGAAATGCAAATGCAGTCGCTGAGCATGGAAGATGCTATACCACAAAGGGCTGGGAAATAGTTGCACTGTAATACATAGGACATTGCAATAATTCATGATGTACACAAATTTATACAATTATATAATTAAATCCTGAATATTTTGTATTCATTTAGCTATGAACTTAATTTATGGATTTATAGTATGTTCATGAGCTATGCCATATTATAAGAATGGCATTTTGTATTTAATAAAATACAAAATATGTATGTATGTTTAACTAGAAGAACAGATTTTTAACATGTATAAAGTTAAGTTTTGAGAAGTAAATAAAAGCACCATGTTTAATTAGACATTGCTTTTATAAAAATTTGGTAATTAATTTAAAAAGTTGCCATAAAATACATTCCTATCACAGAGAACTTGAAGTAAATATTGAAAATTTTACAAATTCTGTCATAAGTTAAATACTTTAGAGGCAATAAGAGGTCCAAATTGACATTAAACAGTTACTTATCTTGTTTTTCTTTCCTTTCTCCACAAATTTGTCAATTCACTTTGATTTAGTTTCTAGTCAATGTGATAAAATGAACTGCTTGCTGAGAGAGATTTATTGTAGATGATGAACTTTTATTAAGGAATCTTGTTTAGTTATATATTACTCTTACTCGGTTCAAAGGAAGCAATTTCAGAGAGAACTTGAAAGTTGTTTTATGTTGGCTGTTTCATTTCTATCTTACCATCCTTAGTGATAGTTGCTGAAGAAAGGAAAAGCAGATGATATAGTTCAACAAGAAATCACAATGTTGTCTATCATACCATGACAGCAATATTGCTGCATTTTCGAGAACTGTTACTTCATAGAGAATTTATTCCTGAGAACAAGGTTTGGTCTTTGTGTCCATGTTTCAAGAAATTTAACAGCTCTACTAGTCCATTATTTTCTTTTGTACCCATCACAGCCTTTCCTCTCCTGAATTCTCTCTTTCCTTCTCCGTGTTTCTTTCTCTCCTTTCGCCTTCTTCACGAATATTAGCAGATCTATTAAAGTGTAATGACTAATATCCTCAGGATTTCATTACAGTATTCACATTTTAAGTAGAATGCAAGACTCAAGAATTTCCCATGGAGTGGATCTTTTTAAGAAATTCTGGGACTTTAAAAAAATTGTATACCACTAGAACTATTTGTGAAAACCCTTGGTTTCTTCTTTTATAGGTAGCAATATTTCTAGAAATAGCCCAGCCAGACTGAAGAAAGCAAGGCTACTTATATCTGTCCTCTAAATACCCAGGGTATTTTATTAAAAAATTGAATTTTCTTTTTCTTTTAGCTCCATTAACAGCCCTTTTCAGGACACTGGTGCTGCTTCTTTTAGCTTTTAGCTGATAACAGGGTCAGTTTATCTTTGGCAGTAAGATAATGTCTTTGGTCGTAGTATTTTTGCTGAGGTAAGGTTGGTTTACCACACTATATGTGATTCAGAGGTATGGGTTCACATCTCTTCAGATGTATATTGCCACACCACAGCTATCACTAGGGCACCAAAAATCTTCTCCCATAGTCTATTGTGCTCCCTCCCCACTTTGCTTACTATTGCCCATCTTCCCTCTCGGATAACCTCAGTTCTCTACTGTCTGATTTCTAGGGTTTGCTTTGGTTTAGTTTTGACTTTCACTTGCTTGGTATATTTGGAAGACTTCTGGTAGAGATTGTAGGTTAAAGTCATAATTATTAGAGAAAGACCCAGGATGACCTTTTGGCCAGTCAGGTTACATGACAAGGTTACTATGTGCAATTATTCTTACATGTTTAGTGTGCATCAGAATCACCTGGAGGACTTGCTAATAAGCAGTTCAATGAGAACTCTCCCCACACACCCCCAGAGGTTCTGATAGAGGTGCAGGATGGCAGGATAGCTGGTGGAGAAGCTGCATTTCTTTTTTTTTTTTTAAAGATTTATTTATTTATGCATACAGAACTGGGGTACAGGCCAGAGGTATAGTGGTGGTGAGAGGATTCACCAGAGACAGAGTGGGGAGCAGAAAAGCTGATAGACAAAGCACACTGCTGAGGTGAGCAATGGAGACAGGAGAGGTCTGCAGTACCATGTGAATCATCTCCCGGGCTGGGGATCAAACTTTCACTAAAGCATCTGAAGCTAGCTTGCAGTGCAGTGTTCTAACCTGTAATGCCACCAGGGAGGGCCCATATTTTGCATTTCTAACAATTTTTGAGCATAGCTGAACCTACTGGATATGGGCACAACATTTGTGAACTACTGCTGGGTTGAGCCAGAAGATACTTTACATCTTAGGATTTTATGATCCTGTGATTTGAGACCCTATAATATAGTAAGCATGTCATATCAATTGGGCTCTTTTTGCAATATGATTTAAAATTTGTCAAAGGCTTTATTATTTCATATAATAAGTATAGCATGCCTAATGTTATTTTTCACAGTTTTTTAAAGAATACTTTTTAGAATCAGAAAAATCGTGAGGAAGGTACATAAATTGCCCTCAAACTTCCCCTGCATGTGCACAGTCTCCTTCACCATCAATATTCATTATCAGAGTGGTGATTTGTTGCAATTGATGAATCTGTATTACACATCTTAATCGCACAAAGTCTTGAATTTACATTAGAGTTCACCTCGATAGTATGCATTCTTTGGTTTTATACAAATGTGTAATTACATGAATTCAATATTTTAGCATCAAAGAGAGTATTTTCACTAGCCTAAAAGTCCATTGTTCTGCCAATTCATCTCTGTCTTCCAGCAACCAGTGCTTTTTATTCTTTATCATTTTCCAGAATATCATACAGTTGGAATCAGAACAGTATATAACTGCTTTAGATTGACTTCTTTTTGTAGCAATGTGCATTTAAGTTTCTTTTTAATCCTTGGTAATTTATTTCTCTTTGTATTAAATAATATGCAATTTTCCATTTCATTTTATATCTTTTCACTTACTAAGGAACATCTTGGCTGCTCCAAGTTTTGGCAATTATGAATGAAGTTCCTGTAAACATCTGTGTATAGGTTTGTGCCTAGACAGACAGAAGTCTTCAACTCAGTTGGTAAATGTCAAGGAGAGAAAATGACTAGATCATATATACAGTAAGGGTGTGTTCAGTTTTGTGAGAAGCTGGCAAAATGTCTTGCAGTGTGATTGTACGAGTTTGCATTCTCACCAGCAATGAGTGACTACAATTAATGCTGTTGTCCATATCTTCCTTAATATTTAATATCTTCAGTATTCAGGATTTTGGCCATTTTGATAGATGTAAGGTGAAGTCTTATTTTATTTTGCGTTTGTCTGAGACTTACGGCATAGAACATCTTTTCATACATTTATCTGCCATCTATTTATTATATTTTGTGAGGAGTCTATCAAGAGCTCTGGCCTATTTTTAATTGTTTTCTTATTGTTGAGTTTTAAGAGTTCTTTGTATATTTTGGATACCAGTGTTACCAGATACATCCCTTGCAAATATTTCCTCTGTGGCTTGGTTTCTCTTGACAGAATGTTTTTGGCTCAAACTGTTTGTTACATTAGGCAGATGTCATCAAATACTAATCATATGCTGCTGCAAATTGTATTTTTACCAGATTTTGCTTTGAGAAATTAAAATTATTTATAAATCAGAGCTGTCAATGGTTTGACTAGAGATTTCTTTTTATGCTTATACTTCGATAAAGTGAAAAATATTAATACCTTGACCTCCCTACTTTTGCTCCTTAAAATTAAGCCTATTTGCCTTCCTTTTCTCTCCAGTGTAGACTAAATCTATCACTTACCTCACTCTTGTCAATTATCTTTCTTCACATTTCTGTTTTCTTATTAATATTGTAATTCTAGGCCCTCTCCAGTGGCACACTAGGTTAAAGTGCAGCACTACGAAGCTATCCACAGACACTGCAGTGTAAGTTTGAACCCCAGCCAGGGAGGTGACCCATATGGTGCAACAGACCTCTCCTATCTTACCTGCTGCTCCCCTCAGCAATATATTTCAGTCAGTCCACTAGTTCTGCTCCCCACTCTGCCTGGTGAATCCTCTCACCCCCACACCTCTGGCCTGTACCCCAGTTCTTGCATGCATGCATAAATAATTATTAAAACAATTATAACTCTAAATCAACTTAATTTTTCATCTTCCTAGAGTAAACTGGGTCTGCTGGGTACTAATGGCAAAACCAGTCACACCACCTGACCTCTGCAAATCCAAGACTTCTAAGCTCAACTGGGTTAGAAGTCAACTCTAAATCCTCCATGTCTAACTTCCTTCAACTTTTCTTCTTGGAATTTCTCCTCTTTCAAACTTAAAAAAAAA
>NW_004567108.1:25631738-25632884 GCF_000260355.1 Condylura cristata | reverse complement strand
AAAAAAAAAAACCAAAAACATTCTCAAATCTCTTTTTCAATTTTCCCTTTAGAGACTAATCTTTCTTATTTACTTTTCCTTTGCATTCTTACTGACTTATTGCTTCTTCATTGCCAAGCCCCCTATCTATTCCTCTTTTCAGTTGATGGCTGATAACCCTCTTTCAAGAAATCAATACCCTGTTATCTTTATTTCTACACTGTGACTTCTTTTCTTCTTTCACTCTATCTGTTTTTTAATTACTCTCCTGGCCTCACAAAGTAGTCTGTACTATGTCAATACAGCCTCCAAATGCAGTCTTTAGCACTGATAGCCCTTCTGAAAAAAAGTCCCTATATCCATTTGCCTCCGTGAAGGCCTCACCTTTTATCTCCTACAAGTCATTTTAAACTCAGCATTAATGCAATTGGATCTACATCATCTTCTCTGAAATATGTGTCTTGTCATCAAGACTTTTAACTTTATGAAAAAGTTAGTTATGGTAAATAATATTCTATTTGGATCTAACAGGTCTTAGAGTATCAATTTATTACTTTGTAAGTTTGTGTACCTTATACCACTGAATTTCTGTATCTTCTGTGGAAAGCTAAAAAGGCAAAGGGATAAACATAAATATGTTTTATATATATAAAAAGAATAAGTGCTATATACAAAAATAAAATGTGCTATGCATTTGTTCTACAACTTGCAAGTTTCAGTTAGCATTATTTGTGAATTTTGTTCTACTCCAATTAATACAGTTTTGTCTTACTTTTACGTAGCTACATAATAGTCCAGTGTGTGAATTAGTCATACTTTATTCAATTAGCATATACTCAGATACTACCCAATACTTTATTATTAAAGGCAAACGAGTAACTAACATTCTTATATGTACACTTTTATATGTATATGTGAACTTTTTTAATGCAATTTCTGAAGAAACAAAGTTAATATACTTTAAAAATTTTATTTGATATTGCAAAACTGCCCTCATTGATTACTGTTCTATTTTATGATAACATCTTATTTTACCCCCATCAGTTCTGAACATTATCATGGTGTGTTTGTATATATGTGTCCATTCTGATAGTAAAAATACCAGCATTTATTGAACCCATGCCTGCACTAGTTCACTAATTTTTTTCGACACCCTTAGGTGGCAGG
>NW_004567108.1:25624014-25631623 GCF_000260355.1 Condylura cristata | reverse complement strand
GGTCACCTCCGGGGCAGGCGGGGATCGAACTCATGCGGAAGAGGCTTTAGATTCTCAGTGCTGTGCTTTAACCCGCTGCGTCACCAGGGAAGGCCGTTTTATTTTTTTATGTTTAAATCATTTTTGTATTCAAATGTTTGTTTTCTCCCCCACCCTTCACTTTTTTTAATTTAGGCAAAACTGAAGTATTAGAATTATGAGTAGTATAAGATAGATGTGGTTGTAGGTGATACATATGCTTTTTCATTTGTTTTTCAAATTTAAAGCCGGTCATTATTTTCTGTAAGCAATAATCTATCACTTTTATGTTATGAGTGGAAAGACCTTTTAAATTCAAATTACTTTCTCCTTCATTTTTGTTAATTTTATTCATAAATATAAATGTTACCAATTTAACTACAATATAATTCTTAACAATATAATTGCCTTATGAAAAAATTGTCTGGTTTTCTTAAAAAAAGAACAAACAAACAGTTCACATTCAAGACACAGAGACAGCTAGACCCTAAGACTAAACATAAATGGTGGGAAAAGGAAACTCAGAAATATAATTTTAAGTTAAGAAGGCAGTTAGAAATAAGAGCTATAAGAGAAATTAATTGAGTTGAACTTTAAAATTTGAAGATGGTGGAAAAAAATCATATGATAATGACCTTGGAAAAAAAGAAAAAAAAAAACAGGGTCTATTTCAGATAATAATTTGTTCCTATCTGTTAAGTTGAAAATTTAAAGTACAAAATAAAGAAGAGGTTTTTATTAGAATTGGGCATGTTATCTGAAAGTGAAAAATTATTAATTATTGACATGAAATGCTTTGGAGGTTTCCTAAAAACTGAATAGATTTTCATTAGCCCTGTAAGATTTTTTTTTTAAAAATTTATTTATTTATGCATACAAGAGCTGGGGTACAGGCCAGAAATGTGTCAGGTGGGGGGAGGGTGGTGTGAGCTCATGAAACAGAGTAGGGAGCAGAACAGGCAGATCTACTGAAATACATTGCAGAGGGGAGCAGCAGGAGGGCCAGGGGAGGTCTGCCATGGTGGTAGGTCACCTCCCTCACCAGGGATTGAACTTGTGCTGCATTGGCTGTAGAGAGCTTCGTAGTGCTTTGCTTTAACCCATTGCCCCACCAGAGAGTGTCAGGTTTCCCCAATTTTTAAGTTTTTTTTACTACATCATAAGAAACTACTTTTCAGATATAAGAACCCAAACTTTGACTGTGACCCAATAACCACAGGCTCAAGGATGTTCAGAGATGGCCAAATCTCATCCTTTATGTTCATGATGATCTGACCCTGAAGTACTATTCTACTTCTTCATGAATTTTAAGTGCAACCAAATATCACTTTTCAATTATTCACAAGCTGTCTTTATGTACTTCCTTATTACTCCTTTTCCATGAATCTCTCCTTATGTGTATTGTTTTTCTTTGCATGTACCATTGTCACTACCTGTAATGTTCTCTCATTTTTCCTATGTTGCAACCCAGGAACTTTTAGTTTCTCATCAGATGGAGGTTCATTTTGAATATCCTTATTTGTACCTTTAGGCTGTAAACTGCATGAAACCAGTGTCTCTCATGAATCAGTCTATCCCATAAATGGTACCAATTGCTTTCATATACTACAAAGTTTCTATCAATATATCTAATCACAAACTGACACCTACATTAAGCTGTTTAGGGGGAGTAGAAGGGGATCTTATTAGAAAGAAAGTTTGGAAATCACTAACATTTAATTCACTTATTTAACACCTAATGAAAGGTTCATTTTTTTGATATTTTCTTTAAGAACATTTAATCTAAGTACATTTTTTCTTTGACTTTTCTGCATTTCTTGTAGATGGTATTTCATCAGAAACATTGGGCTTTTTTAAAGGTGCTAGCCTCAATAAATTGTTTTCTTTTATTAACGAGTGGACATGATATTCTGAGTATTTTAAAGAGTATTGAGCATAATGATTCTTTCTGAGCAGCACTTGTTATCAGGTAGGGATTTGAATTAATGTGTCAGACATAGTTGGAAAATTGTGAAGTGTCCCTAGGTATCTCTGTCACTGTTTCTTCCTATCCTGGAAGGACTTCTTCAAAGACAGTCTGTGGAAAGAGCCTGAGTCAAAGAGCCTCTGGTTCTTGATCTGCCAGTAACCCAACTATGTGACCTTTTGAAAATCTCTTCATTTCACCATGCACAATTTATTCATCTGAAAAATAAGGGGGTTGGAGTAGCTGCTCTCTAAGGTCTCTTCAGCTCTAAATTCCGTGAATTTCTGATTCTTGTTTTATCTGAGAATTTCATTTGTCTATGTGATTTCTTTCTTGCCTCTGAAATGATAATTGAGGGTTGATTATACGTATCCAGTCCAATTATCCATAGACCATAAAGATTTTTATTATTATATGTGGAAGATTAAGATGTATGAAGGGCATACAATTGAAACCTCTACAAAAATCTAATAAAACACCATTATATCTTATGAATTTTCTTCTTTAGAATATTTTATTGATGCATTATGTAAAATGTTTTTTAAGAGCAATGCTTAATATTTAGCATACTTCCATTCTTGAAGATAATTGAAAATTTAAAAAAATATGTGTATATGTATTTAACATGCTTTCATATGAATTTATGTAACGTCATTATCGAAAGCACTGAGCCATGGAAAATGATCTGTTACATAATGATTTACTGTGCTGTATTATATCAATTGATGGATTATAGCATGCCATATTTTGATATGTAAAATTTTTAAAGATAATTAGAAATACAAAGCACACAAATAGTAGTTTTAAGTAAGAATCTCTCTTTTGTACAATCTCCAAATTAGTTTTAGACATTTAAGTGATTTCTATATTTTAGCATATCTGAATGTTAGTGTATTAACTACAGAAGTATGTAATATGCATAAGGAACATTTTAAGATAGAATATACATTTAAATAATTGATGACATCAAAATAAAGATACAAAAATATACAATTTATAAATTTCAGATTGTGTGTTTTTTCCACTTTCATTTTTTAGCACTTTATCTACTGTGCTCTTAGAAATATGTTTAGAATTTTTTTTAACTATCAATATATTTTACCTGGTGTCCTAGTTAGTTGTTTGTTATATAAGATTGCTACCAAAGAATTAACCTAAATAATTCTTATTCATAAATAATTATAAGATATAAAACACTGTCTGTACTTTCAATCTAGTATGGCACACATGATACTATGTGTTGAACAAAGTAGGAAAACCATCATTTCCTAGAATTAAAATGTGATCTTAAAAACCTTAAATTTCTAAAGTGCCAAATATTTATCATTGATACATATGTGTGTGTGTGTGTTTAAGAGAGAATGTAGGTTTGTCCTCAGGCTGGTAGACATAAATTGTCTTTTAAAAAAAGGGACAGTAAGGCATACTATAATTACATAAGAGCTGAATGTTAGAACTAAGTTCAGTTGCTGCCTCCACCAATTGTTAGCTCATGTGAACTGGATAACTATTTACTCTCTAAACTGTTTTCTTTTTTCCTCCTCCCCCTGCTTTGATTACTGAATAATATCTGGAAAATGAAACTGATAGATTAGTGAAAATGAGATGAAAATCTCCTGGGATTGGCTTTACTGGTGTTTCAACAAAAAATGTTTCATGTTCAACTAAGTAAATTGCTTTCCTTATGTGTAATATAGGCCTATAAATCTTCTATTTATGGGGAGTATTGTATTATATGCGACCACTCACTAAATGAAACTAATAGAATATATCTGGCTCTTAAAAAGTCCTCAGTAAATATTAACTGTTACTGCTGTCTATTTTAGACTCTTATAATACTTCCTATTTACTGTTTGCTCTGTAGTAAGTTACCTTATCTTAGTTACTTTTTTAAAAAGATTTATTTATTTATGCATACAGAACTGGGGTACAGGCCAGAAGTTCAGGGGCGGTGAGAGGCTTTACCAAAGACAGAGTGGGGAGCAGAACAGACAGACTGACAAAGTACACTGCTGAGGGGAGCAGTGGGTGGGTCAGGAGAGGTCTGCTCACCAAGTGGGTCACCTCCATGGTGGAGATCCAACTCATGCTGAAGTGGCTTTAGCTTCTCAGTGCTGTGCTTTAACCCGCTGTGCCACCATGAAGGGCCTTAGTTACTTTTAACCAAAATTTTGAATTGTTCAGTGTTTTCAAATTTCCTATAAAACAAACAAACAAACAAACAAACAAACAAACAAACAAACAAACAAACAGAACTATCTGACCAAATCCTTCGTGATTTTAGCAGTTGTCTATTCTCTCACACTAGTGTTTCCTGATTGCATTTTGCTTGAGGACTAAATTGTTTAGTATCTTCTTTAGAGATAAATTTCTTCTATTTGCCTATATTTTCAGGAATTTCTATAGCTTGTTAGTTGAGAAGGGAAAAGAGTAAAAAATATTAACTGGCTGATGAAGGGTATCTCGGGACCCCCAAACCTGCCTTTTCTAAATGGGTTCTGCCATCTGCCACATCAATACAAAACATACTCTAGTGTGTAAGACCTTCAATAGGAAAGAACTTTAATTAAACTAGTGTGCATTAGAGGCAATTAGTGTGAAACAGAGAGAAGAGAAAGAATATAGTTTCCTAATGAAGTACTGTTACCCATCCCCTTGTAGGTAAATGCTCAGCCAAATGGGGTTGGCTCAGTGCAGGACCATGGAGGCCCAAAGCTGCCTCAAGTCTAAGGCACCTTCTGGTGGGGACCCTAGGAAAGGGGCAGATGGATGCAGGCAAGTCTGGAGAGAAAAGTACAAAATTAAAATCAAGACAAAGGCTGACATCGTCAGCCTCCCCATGGGTCTCTCACCCATGTCTGTCTGTTTTGAGTGTCCCCTTTTCTGTCCCCCAAGTCCCTGGTACAAATGCAAGACCAAGAAGCAAGTGGTTTCTTCAGCGTCTCCCCTTCATGTGCCTCCTCCACTTTTCCTTCTGCTGCTCCTTCCCTCAGCCCTCCCCTTCCCCCATCCTTATTAACTTCACGCAGTTACAATTCCTAACTTCATCTTGCTGCCCAGCTACATCCTTTCTTAGAATGGGGCATTACAAAAGCTATAACAATACTGATACTAATCATTTTATGACAAATTGTTATAGTCAACAGTTTATTTAGGCAATTCTTTTGAAGTTGTAAAAATATGAAAAGGAGTAAGAATTCCGCTTAAATCTTGCTAGACTGAAGATATTTAGAATTAAAAGCAATGGGCAATGGGATGGTTTTTAAATGTGTTTTAAAATGTGTGTGCTAGTCCTGGGTGAGTTGGTGGTGGGAAGCCCAAGGGGATTACAGCTGAGAGGAGAAAAGGCACAGAATGATGTAAAAATAAAATACTATATATTTTTAAAAAAATGACAGATCATAATTTTTAAAAAGATTTATTTGTGCATACAGAACTAGGGTACAGGCCAGAGATGCGGGAGTGGTGAGAAGATTCACCAGAGACAGAGTGGGGAGCAGAACAGGCAGATCGACGAAGTACACTGCTGAGGAGAGCAGTGGGCGGGTCAGGAGAGGTCTGCCACACCATGTGGTCACCTCCGGGGCAGGCGGGAATCGAACTCATGCGGAAGTGGCTTTAGCTTCTTAGTGCTGTGCTTTAAATCGCTTTGCCAGCAGGGAGGGCCCAGATCATAATTTTTAATTGTTCGCTTGGCTCCATTAGCCTGTGTTATTTTAATCTTGAATTTTTGAGATTTAGTGGCAACTATGTGTTTGCCTTTTCTCACATTCAGTAACCAGCTAATCAACAATAAAAATTTGAAATAAAAAAAGTGTGCGCTAGATATTTGCATTTATGCCCCCAAAACTTTTCAGGTTTTATTTTTATTTTTATTTTAGAAACAGCAATTAATTAACCAAACTTATCCAATTTTACTTGATGTAACATTTGGTTATCCCCATCAGATACTACCACCACTGTGCAGTCACTACCAACTCCTCCATACTCCGCCACCACAGTCCATTGTGCTCCCTTCCCTCTCGTTCTTAGCCCTCCCACATCCCCTAATGGATTTGGCGTGTGGGGTTCAGTAAGAATGGCAGTGAAGGGAAAAATTGAGGTTAGGTATTAACTCCTCTAATTCATTCCCTGCAAGTTTGCTGAGACTGTCTACCTCCTTTCATGGTTACAGCTGCTTCTGGTGATCCTGCCACGCAGACCTTTTTCAATTTCTATTTCACCTGTCCTCTGTTCTAGTCTTTTGGGCATAGATATGAGAGTGATAAATGTACTTTAGTGTTTCTGTAGTCCCTAGATGATTTTTCTCACCTTGTGATTTTCATATTTTATAAATACCTTTCTATTATACTTTCCTCCAATAGTTTACTTTTGATTTTCTGTGGGGATCTCAATCTTAAATAATCTTTATTTGCATTTTAATGTATTTCCATATTACTACATCAATTAAAGTTTATTTGCAAACAAAACTTACTACATTTTAACTTGCTTTCTTTTACAATCAGAATTGTGAATTTAGAGGACTAGCAATAATGAACAAATAATAGCTAGAATTGAGGTTTTTGAGCTGATAAAGTATAAGGACATGTGTTGGACAAGGACTGAGGAATTCTGCATCTGTTTACATATACCATATTGTAAATCAAACTGGATGCTGGCATAAGAGGGATGTGGAGAAATATTGGGAGACTTTCAATGTCTTGCTGATTGAGACATTGGATTCTATCAGCTCAGCTATTTCCCTAGAAATCTGTAGCAACTAGAGATGGAGTTTTGATGCGGATGATGATAAAATTTTTATAAAAGTTCTTTTTTCCCTAAGATTTTTATGACATATAGACTGATGATTTAATTACATTGTTGAACATAACTTAACCATCATTCCTTCGTGTCCCCTAGATACCATGACAATTAAGTATGGCTAAAAATTGTATGTTGCTATTTTGCTAAGGTATTTCAGAACTACGCATTGCTTGGGGACAAGAAAATATTGAATCAGTTATCTATAATCTGGTAGAATAATCTCAATACAAAAGTATATTGATAGCCATTTTCATAGGAAAACAATGTCTATAAGTTTTTATATAATTACATAAGTAATTCATCATTTAATTAGTAGATATTTTTTGCTTATATTTTCACAACCTATATTTTTTCAATATTAAAACATTTTTTTATTCATAAAAACTTTCTACAAAATGATGAATTGATGATATCAATTCTTCTTCCTTCTCCTCCCCTCTTCCTTTACTTCATAGCATCTGATATATAACTGATTACTACACTTTATGAAGACTTACCTGTCAAAACGTTTGTTCTATGCATTCTTCTGTATTTATTTTCCTGTGCATATGATCATCTCTATGCACCAGGTATCAGATAGCCTTGTGCCAATACAGATTTTCCTGTTATACCAGAAGAGACAATTGGGATTGAGGGTTGAATTATATTTTTCCAAGATGGCAAATAATTAGAAATTATTATCTATTACAGTGTATCACCTCCATATAATTTATGGCAAATCTGCTTGATTTACTTGTTAGCATTAAGAGAGCCGCAAACTTGACTTAGTGGAAGCTTGAAGGTAGTTGTTATACTACACTGTGATCCTTTAATTTTTTTTTT
>NW_004567108.1:25598560-25623195 GCF_000260355.1 Condylura cristata | reverse complement strand
ATAGTTCATCCTAGGTTTTTTAGCAATCTGGCTTTGAATGTAAAAATTTGCTTAAGCAATATATAGATAATTTTGCAAACATAAAAATATTACATAAGAATTCTCACAAATAGCTGATTATATTCAAATATTTAAGCAAGTAGTTTAAAGTGTTCCCATGAAAAGTCTTACAGGTACTTTAATTTTACAGGAAATTATTATGTACATGGTAGGCTCTAGCATTAGGCTAAAAAAATACTCTTTAAGTTGGAAGAAAGACCAGTAAATAAGTGTTGTAATACTTTGGAAACTTTAACATCTTGACTGCCTAGAAAGAATTAATCAGTTTTTCTTAAAAAATGAGTGCATTCAAAACTTCTCATATCCTGTTAACTGACCTATAAAAGTGAGATCACTCATTATTGTAGCTATCATTTTGGTCTCAAACTCATTTGAATGATTCTTTACTAACAAATTAAATAGTCAGATATTACATATTGCTAATTAACAATACTTTTGAGGGTAGAGGTTTCATTTTGTTCTGTTATTGGTTTACCTGGAATAGTTTTTATGTAGGACATAAAAATATATTTCACTAAATTGAGAAGAAAAGGCACACTTGAGTAATTATGACTGGCCAACTATTAATAAAATCTACACAATCCATTTGAGTGAGATATTTACGTTATATAGAAGAAGTACAGCAAGGAAAATTATGTAGACATTAACTATTAGTGATAGTATACATACATTTAGTATAATATACATACTCACAAACCCTGTCCTCTAACTCCAAAACAGTTTTGTAGGAAAACATTTAAATATTTTGCTTAATGAAGACTCACAAAGCTTTAATATAAGAAACACTTTTTTTGCATGCAAATGTAATGTAAGTTGTTAAATGTCTTAAAACCTATAACATTATTACCTACCTTTATGGAAATCCTTGTAGCAAGCTTTTACTACCATATTGGCTCAAAATATTGTATTTTATATACTCTCAATATTTCTGGAAAATTGTTGTTAATCCTACTGTGAATAAGAGTATGAAATGGCCTTCGTGTTAGTAGTCTTTGCCCTATAAATGTTAATACACCAATGAAAAAAGGAATGGACACTTTTAAGCTTTATTTTTAAACTCTTATTTTGAATCCTCAGATCATACTCAGTTAGTGCAATTGGAAGAAAAGCTCTAGGCAAAAAATATGAAGTATGGAGTTTATTTCCTTCCCATTAGATTTACTTATGCCATTCTGATAGCCTTCCTATGCTTATAAAAATTACCAAAAATAATTGAAAAAGTTGAGTTCAATTAAAGGGGAGACTTGATGGTTCCCACAAAACCTCAGAGATAAACATTTATTCTCCCAGTACCTACTATGTATCAGGCACTTTGGAAGACACTCACTAATGCAACAAAGACAACAAATCCCCTGTCTTTATATAGCACTTTACATATAATAAGGAAAGGTGAGACAATTTTAAAAAGTAAAAATAAATTATTGTGAAGACAAAGGTGAAACAGGAAAGACAATTATGAAGTTTTGGTTTTCAATAGAATGATTAGGGAAATACAGAATGAAAAGGTGCCACTAGAACAAAGACCCAAAGAGAGAGGAACCTATATTTGTGGCAGCAGTGTGGGCAAATGTGTGCATTTAGGATATATCTGAATGCTTGAGGAAGAATGGGAGGCCAGGTAGCACAGGTGTAATGGAATATAAGTTATACTTTAAAAAGATCTTTCATGTTGTTGGCTAAAAAAATGGTAGGCAATAAGTAGACCAGGTTAGAAATGGTGTGAATAAAGATAAATCTTTTGAATTCAGATAATGTGGAATTCTAATTTCTAGGTAAGATTCCAACGTATATGACGAGATCTGGACCATGAGATCTGGAAGGTAGGAAGGTTCTGGAAACTGAAAAAGACAAGGAAATAAATCTTTAGAATCTCCAGATATACCAAGTGTATTCAACACATGAATTTTAGTCAAGTAATGACCCATTTTGGAATTTCAGCCTTCCAATTTTTAAGATAATAAGTCAATGTTGTATTTAGCAAGTAGGTTTGTGATTATTTGCTACAAATGCAATAGGAAATTAATATATTACCCATGTGCTGTAGAAAGGAAGAGATAGGTAGGTAGATATGAACAGGAAGCAAAAGATTGTGTGTATATGAGTGTGTAAATTATCAGGGATCCCTGAGGATATCCTGTCTTTATTGTGGTAGGATTATAGATATGGAAATTATTTTTTGCAATTACATACATAATAATGACTATTATGATAGTTTTACTCAGTTTTTCTCAAATAGGGTTGTCACGGACTGAAGGAGAGTTGAAACCTGTACATTTTGCTTTTTTGGACAATAATGTACTTGTCACCTTTTTAATTCTTCTCTCCATTTTATCATGCAAATTCCTTTACCATGTAATTTGTATACATTTAGAAAAAAAATCTGTTTAGAATTTAATAATAATGTATTCCATATTGTTGTTGGTTTTGAACTGATAGAAAGTAAGTCCTTAAAGTATAATGACAATAATCAGACTTTCAAGACCTAATGAAAGTCCTAGACTAACTCCACAACACATGATTGGAGCAGCAACATGTCATATTACTCAGTGTCTATCCTAATGACTTAACGCCTGAAAAGAATTGGCTTAAGGAAACGTTCAGCTGTTTGTAATCAAAACAAGTGAGCAGAGTACTGTCTTCCTATCCACTATTTCAGATTTCTCATTATTATAGAATTTAAAAAAACTAATCATAATTTATATTTTAGAGCAAATAAAAGAATATTGCCTTTAATATTTATATACTCTATATGTCTGTCATGTCTGTCTCTCTGTGTTTGCATGTATATGTATATATATACATACATATATACATACACATATACATACATACATACATACATACATACATATATATATATATATATATATGTTAACGTGATACATATTTTATCCTTCAGACTATGGAAACTTAAGCTTAGTAACTCATACATTGGCTCTATTCTCATATAAATACAAGACAAACTTGTTGAAAAGATTAAATACAGATGTTAAGTGACAAGGCTAACCAGCTTTTCTACATGCAGCTGCTGTTTAGAGTTATCCAAATTGAATTTAATTATATTCAAAACAATTTTCTCTAGCTCTCCTATATAATTGTGTCTTAAAGTCCAACAAGATTTTTGTTTCCTCTTAAACAACACTTTCCTCTAAGCAATACTCTATGATTTCCTTTCTCTGAGCAATTGGAAGTTCAGAGCATTTGATTATGCTGCTCAGTCCACATGCCTTTCTCTCTCCTTCCATCTCTATGTACCTCAAAGATCCAACAATAATTTAATTATATGTTTACTTAAATTTTTGTTTTTATTTTAAGGAAGTAAATTCACTTGTATTTTCTTTGTGACCTAATAACTGCAAAATGATCAAAACCTCTCTACTCAGAGTAGATAGTTACACATGGAAGGAATTATTCATATTTTAATCAGTCATAACTACAGTGCTCATGTGTGAACTTTAAACAAAGAAGAAAATTTATAACTAAGTCAAATATTTAAGAATTGCTCTCCTTTAGTGTGTTGCTGTGTTCCTAAAAATAAATTGTTAGCTACCATCAAGTAGTTATGCTTATGGATTTCTCTTGTGATTAGTAATGATTTTTAGTCCTTCAGAATGCCATTGCTTAGAAAAGAAATTGTTCATAAGAACTATCTAAAATTGAAGAGAGATCTCAAATTAACTTTACCTAAAAGTACCCAGATGTGTTTCCGAATGTGTCAATATACTGATAACTCATCATTTATTTTATGTTAAGTTTCATATTTGAGTGGAATTTTGGGTTGATCAAAATTCATTTAAAATTTACTCTTCTGTTAATTTAATATACTCTATAAAAAGTTCTAAAATAACTCTACATTATGTTTTTACACAAATTTCACATATCTGCCTAATACAATCTAATAGTTATTAGAAATAAATGAACTAGGTTCTCTCTATTAGCATGTTTGATCTTCACACTGCTTTATGGTATAAATGAAACTATGATTCACATTTCATAGAGAATAGTTCCATATGTAACACAGTCCAAAATAATTTGACTCTAGGTTGCCTTTCTGTAAGAATCATGTCAGTATCTCATGGAACATTCATACAATGAAATTAGTTTTGAAAACTGTATTATATCACTGTTTTTCACAAAAAATAGTCCCTTTACTAGCAGTGTTGACATCACCTGGGAACTTGTCAGAAATGCAAATTCTCAGGTGCCGTTCTAGATTTGCTAAATCAGAAACCCGGTATGGGGGCCCATATCTATTTTAACAAGCCTGCCATCACTATGTTATGAAAGTGTGAGATTTACCACAATAAATTGTCAGTATTTTTAACTGTACTCAACTTAGAAATTTCATTTAAAAAATGGATAATGTAATGCTAAAGGATATGGGCTGAATGTGTCTCACCAAATCCATGTGTGATTATTTCCTTGGGATGGTATATTGTGACTATATTTGGAGATTAAGCCTACAGATATAATTAAGATAAAATGAGGTGTGTATGTATATGCCCCAGTCCATTATGTCCATTGTCTTCACAAGAAGAGTCAAGTAGCCAACAGATGTGTGTACACAGGAAAAGGATAAGTTAAGATGGTGCCATGTGTAAGCCATGGAGAGGCCTCCAAAGGAACCAAATCTCGGACCTCTCTTGTGGCGAGGGTTACGACTGCACTATCACCACTGTGGCCGGATTTCTATCCCCTGCCAGGGGATAGAATGCTAACCCACATTTGGTGCAATGGCCCGCTACTTGTCACACCCACTGCTCCCCTCAACAGTGCTTTAAGTTGCTCCCACTTTTTTGTTCCCCACTGTGTCTTCGATGAATCTTCTCAACCCCTACTCCTCTTGCTTACACGGCAGTTCTTCAACCTAAAGATAATAAAAAATGGAACTAAAAGTTCAGAAATCATGGACTTATAGCAGCTAAAACTGCGATTAAGCTTATGTCTGTTCTTTAAGCCTCCTAGCCAGTAGTAGTTAATATGGGGAACCTTGAAGATCAACACACTTGTATTTAAACCATTGCATTTTTCAATGTAGAGTCAAATATTTATTTCAGAGGTCCTATTGCTATTATAAAGTACAGTATTTTGCAGGCTAGTTTCATGATAATTCACAGATGATGTGTTGTTTTGGAAGAAATGATACAAGAATTATTACAGTTGTTTAGTTATCTGTTAGACTACATAAGCCACAGAGTCAGAAGAAAGTTAAGGGCAGATTGAGTAACTCTTGCCTTTTGAATGAAGTTAACATTTTATTTTATCTGACTTTATAGTAAAAGTTTATTTCTATAACATCTCATCCTCTAGTTTAGGGTCTTTGTTTTTGTGTTTTCAGCTCAAATGGCAGCACTCCCTATGTTGTTAAGAAAAGAAGGTTTCATTGTAAAACACTCCATTGCTTTTGTGCATGCTTAGGACAAAGTATCTTAAAAAGGAAACAATAGCAATAACATATTTGCCTGTTTGTTTTTTTTTGGGGGGGGCTTAGTTTTAAAAAATATTTATCTATACACCATTTATAGATTTAATACCATTATAGGTGTTAAGTGATTTTTATAAATTGACTGGGCTAGGCCTTTGGTGGATAGATTTAATTCTTGCTATATGGCTGCCTCTTATGAGGCTTCCTCTGACATATATTTCATAATGGTTCCTGTTGATTGATCTAATTATATACACATGGTTTTATTGGAGCTTTGTGAATCTGGAGATACCCATGTTTGCTTAATGTTCTACAAGCACAATTCAAAACCCTTTAGGCTTACCAGGATTGTTTCCATAATCCTTAATTGAGAAAAGTAAGCCTTGAGAATTTGGAAATACCCTGCCTAAATCAAGCTCCTGGGCCAGCTCCCATTAGAATTTTTTATACAGAAAGAATATTTTTTACTAAATAAGGTTTTATTTTTTTGCATGAAAGTCATTTTGGAATTAAATGAATATTTTTATTTCTGTTTAGTGTGCATACAAATGTGCTTAATTTATGGTCCTTGGTTTTTAGATTGAGGAGTGAATATTGCACAAAAAGGATATGTAAAATGAAATTACACCATAGTAAGATGTGAACAGCAGAGAAATAGTAACATTCCATGTGAATTAATAATAAATTTAACTTTTCATGTATGATGATAACAGCAGTATTCTATTAGATTTTATATTTTTAATTTAACTATAAATTAACTGAATATTTTTGAAGAGTGCATACAAACCTGTGAATCATAGATTTTTAAGTGGTCTCTATAACATCGAGAATATCAAATATATTGTAACTCTGCTCTGTGATTTATCTTTTCTGTCAGCTATTTATCCTTTCTCTCAGTTATTTTACTTTTTCCCTCTATATTGCTTGAGAATAGTTCTGACAAATAATATTACTCTGTACTCCAGAGTTTTGGGGTTTTGAATATCAATTTTTAAACAAAGTTTTGGCTTACTGAAAGCCCAAGATTAACCTAAAGTTTTGAAGTGTACTTCCACAGCTTTATTATTTTTTTCTTGGCCGAATCATTTTATTTGATAACCCAAATATTGCTGGAACATAAACCAGTTTAATAGTAATGCTGATCTGACCAAGTCTCTCCCATAAATTCTCTCCCCCCCACCCCAGATACACACATTTAGCTGCAGTACAAGACTGAAGTGGTAGTTATTAGAGCTGAATAATGGCAACACAGGTAAGGATAGGGGCTGCTTAAAAAAGGAGAGTAACAAATGAGTGACTTGTTAAAAATGGAGAGTTATGCACAGCACTGTCTCATTTCTTAAGCTACCTAAGTAGTTTGCTTTTAAAACTTAGTAACTTGCTGGGAAAAAAGAGTTGTCTGAATGGCACAAATATCTTGTAAAAGTAAAGAAATTTGTCTGAATTTTGAGATCAATGGATGCTGATAGTTGCAGTATACATTTAAGGAGTCATTTCAAATGGAAAGACAGTTTGATCAATGAAGGGAAAGTTAAAAGAGATTTATAATTCAGAGTGTCCCCCCCAAAAAATCAAACATGACCTGAGAATATTTAAAGTGGGATTCCATTGTTAAAAATACACATGCTCATTTAAGAATAACTTTTATCATTAAAAACACCTTAAATCTGATACACTGTTTTATTTGTAATGCCTGAGGGTATTTATTGAGCCATATTCTTAGGCACTGTATCAAACAACTTAATCCTTTCAGAAATTCATATGAACACTATCATATGAGAACACTATCTTTATCTTCATTTTATAGATGTAAAAACTGAGTCATAAAAAGGGTAAATAATTTGCTCATGGCATGGGGTAGAGGCAGGAGTCAACCCTAGGTATATTGATCATTTACTTAAGTGGAATTGCCTAATTGTGAAATAATTACAGAAGGTTTGAACATTAAGAAACTGGTACACCTTTTCTCATCAAAATTCCACACCACAACAAATGCAAAATAATAACAGGTAGTCCCTTGTTCCAAAGGGAAAGTGAAAAAAAAAAATTGAATATTTTGCTTTTTCATATTTGCTTCATCTGCTAGTTTCTTCATAATAAACAACAGTGTATTAACACAACGTTGAGATTTAAAAAATAATTATGATTTTTAAATATTTATTTTCTCCTTTTTTTAAATTCTTATTCAAAATTTTCTTATTTAATAACAAGCTTAACTTTCTTTGTTCATAATTCAGTTTTTTTCCCCCAGTGTTTTCAAATATCAGTCTTTAAATGTTAGCAATGTTCAATTGAACATTTAGGGAGCAATTTAATTTTTGCCTAAATATCATGCAGTATACATAAAGAGAGACGGGAAAAAAACTTGAAATAGCAGATATGTAGATCTGCTTTAAATATAGATTAACAGTGGTTGTCTTGATAACATTGGTTAACAATATGAAAATGTAGTATGCAGCTGTAGTTAGTGAGTTTGCTTTCTTATGTGCATAATATGAGCTTGTAATGGAAGTAATGTCATATAGTATTTAACTCTGACATTTAGTGTTTGCCCTAGTAGATGGTCTTCCTTTTACTTAAGTGCCATTACTTTTATGTAGTCCATTTTCATTGCATTTAGTCCCATTTTAGTAATAATGCTTGCATGATTTACCAGGCAAATGCAATCTTTGCCCTGAATGGCACAGTGCAAGAAAAAATGGAAGCTGTTAAGAGGCTGAATGGCAAAAAAGTATTATTGACCTATGCTGGCAGCCATGTGTTTCAATTATTTTCAAGAATCCATTTGTCAAATAAGTGAAGCGATGTGGGACGTCAGGTTCAAGATGGGGTTAGTGCCTTTCTACATCTGATATGATGTATCTTCTGTAGCCATTTAATTGAATTACCCAATTTATTTTTCAAGCAACAATGCTCTACCAAGAGCCATGACATTAAACAATTAAATATGAGTTTAAAAGTCTGCATTTTGTGTAGTTCATCATTCCTCTGCAGCAGAAAGTGAGCCCAAAGGCCTGTGGATTTCTGATTTTTGGTGTAGTGAAAACTTAGCTTCTAGGAACACCCATATTGTCCCATGTGGAGGCAGTTAAAAATTAATACCTAATATTTTACAGTAGAATGATGATGTAAACATTTAGAATTGACATTACCTAATAAATTCTTGAAAATCAACATTCTATATTGAAAAACAAGCTAAGCTGTGATTGCTTTATCTCATTAATACTCAATGAGTTTGGTAAGAATGTTTTCCTATTTAAAATGACTCTCTTTTTTGAATCTAGAAGTGAAATCCTAATGAGTTAAAAACATCAGACTTCCAAAAAGTTAGAAGGGAAAAATGCCAGCAAAGAGACTAGTGTTTTCAAATTGCTAAATTATTCTGGACCATTATCGCTTAAAAAGTTGTTGAAACTTTTAATGAAAAACAGTTTAAGCCATCATACTTTTTTACTTGGGAAAGAGGGTTATGGCAGAGAGAATGCATATAGACAGACAGAGAGAGAGAGAGAGAGAGAGAGAGAGAGAGAGGGAGAGAGAAAGAGAGAGGATTTAAAGGAAATGTATACTTGAGGATACCTAGTGTAGAAAAAAATAATTTTATTTATTTATTTTTTATTGGAGTATTCGATGATAAGTGTACAGGGCACTTTATCTTAGGTTTTCTTTTGTTGCTAACTTTGACATAAAGGTATGTTTTTGATCTAAGGAGAGTAATTACTGAAATGGAGAGAACAGAAGCGACTTATTTTTTTTTCAATTAACATTCAACAATTAAATTTTAATATGGTCAGGGAATTGTTCAGATCCTTTTGTATAGGGATACTGCACTTTTAATTATCTGCCCTCTGGTGCCAAGCCTTTTCTTTGAGTGCTTCCATAAAAGCTTATTGCAGCTAGTTATTGAGCAAATTAGTACTTGAGTTTTGGTGAAAAATGTCTTTATTAGTCCTAAAACCGGAGTCACTGTGCATTCCCAGAAGGCGTGATTTTGTTTGATGAATAAATCTAGTAATTATCCTGCTGTTAGGGCTGTACCGCAAATGTCATAAGCAGATAAACAGAGGGAGTAAGCCTTCCGTAAATTCTCTAATTATCTATGTTGGACTACTTATCGCCTGCAGATGATTTATGAGCATATTGATATATCCTTAAGTATGTTCATTTGAGTTCACAGATGCAAATAATTAAGGCACTAGTCATTTACAAAGGAGGCTTCAGGTCAGGGTCATTTCATTATAAAATTTCAGGCTGGCTTATACTATAAAACAAGATATAGATATAATCTACTTGACCAGGATATTTCCTAAGAGACATTTAATTTTCTTTTCTTTTCTCCTCTGCTGTAGATTTTATTATTTTCACCCATTACTTTGTTAAATAAGATTTTTTAAATTTTCCTATGACATCTATTTTTTTGTTAAAACATATTAACAGTCCTATTGTTAACATATCTAAATTACTGGCAAACGACCACTAAGAAATATCAGAAATTCTTTATAATGTGTAATGACATTTTAAAATTTCTAATGCATGAATTTCAAATATAGGCATTTTGATTATTTCACTTGAGGCAACTGATCTCTGAAACTACAGGTAATTTTATAAAAAATGTTTTATCCTTACACTTTGTATGGAATCAGATGATCAATGCCTTTAAAATAATCTATTTTTTCATACTTAGTTATTCTGTTTGTACCTGATAGGAAAAAGAAGTTACTCTTAGCAATTGAATGTGAAGCTCAAATAAAATTTTTTGATGTTACTTCACCAAGGCATTACTTTCAAACAGTTTAAGAAGATAGATGACCTTCAGATAGAGATTTTGACACTTTGAGATGCAATGTTTGGGAGAAAAATGTATCAATTAAAGGAGACTACAGATATTAGCATGTTTTTAAAAATTTATAGTAAAACAAAAAATTCTTATTTTTGATATTCTGGCTCAGATGTCAAAGAGCTAAATAGAGTTACAAGGAGCTGCTTGATTATTTGCTTCATGTGGAAGGAACAAATATGTTTCTCAATAAATTCTTAATAAGGTAAGGTTTAGCAACATAATTTTTGAAGGGTATGGAACATGTTCTCAAGGGATTTATTTCAAGGGAAATTTAGGTATACTTAAAAGTAGCCTGCACTACTCCAATAGTCTCAAACTAAGTGCCATTGATTCAAACTTCTAGAATCAATTAGCTTTACTACATATTGCTCGTTGTAACTTTGATCTGCCTCTTGGTACTGGAGTCAAATTCTTAGTACAATTGATATCAAATGCAATTCAGAAATCATTGTTTTAGAATTTGGTAAATTAAGGACTATTTGGTTTTCACATTTCAAAGTGATAAGCCATGAATCTACCAAATAAAATGATGTCTTCTCTTATATTCCCTTCCTTGCTTTTTTCCTCTTCTAAAACACATTCTCAGATATGTTGGCAACCTAGTTTACCCTCTCTACAAAGTATTGACTAGATCACATTTACTTACTTAGGTTTCAAAGTATCAGTCTCAATTATTCTTTCTCTTCCATCTTAGACTAAAATATTAAGTATTATTAAACCTATTAAGAAAAATACAGGCAGCTTTTATTTCAGCCCATCAATAAGTCCTTGAATGCCAACCCACTTCCAAAAATTATCTTACAAATATAGAACTGCAAAAAAAGCATTTATCTTAGGAACAGTTTATCACTAGTAGGTCTTAAGAACTTTGTCTTAGAGTCTTAGAGTTTGCAATAATAATAACTTCTCATATCTTTGAAAATTCCTTCTTGGCAAATTATTTTTGCAGATTTTCTCTACGTGAGGTTAACATGCCCTTAGCAATATTTTGTTATTATGAGGAAAAGGATACATTTTAAAAATAAATACATTTATAAAATAAATTCTGCAAAATTGGTACTTTTAGAAGTAGATATTACTACTTTAGATTTATTTCAGCATATACGAAATTATACATCTATAAGAAATCCTTAAAAAGAAAATAGTGCACACTTTTTAATGAAGTTAAGTCATTAACTGAGATCATGTAACTAGAACAAATGAGTCTATATCTGACTCCTAGCTTATAGCATTGTATCTAATGTACACTTACTCTTTGGTTCTCTGTAAATATACTTCCAATTGAAACACATTGGTCTCATGACTTTTATTAAATAACTCTAATTATATAAATATTCTTAAATTATTGACTTTTTATTTCTGGAATGATCTGATATTTGAAATTCTATTTACTCTACAAAACTACTAAAAATAATCATTCCCTCAATTCAAGAAATTTAATTTTATCCCATTTTACATTTCAAAATGTAGACATCAACAGTAATAACATGAGCTCAGTAAATATGTGCTAAAATAATTTGTTGCACAAATTAAAACATCATTTTGCTTTAATAAATACACATATATTTCCATGGCTACTTTTATATCACTCTATTGTTTTATATAGTCTTACATATTTTTCCATAATTAGAATGTTGACAGACTGGTTATTAGGACATAGCTGATATATTTTGGTAAAGAGCAATAATAAAATTGGTGTTTATAAAATGTTTTCTTCAGAGTGAGAATATGCAATAGGTTTTATTACGTTTGTTTGCTATATGCCCTATTATAACCTTAATGTGTATATTTACATCAAAATGCTTGTCCTTCACTGAAATTAGTTCCTGAGCAAATAGTCATTTTTTTGAGAAACTGGCAAACAAAACAAGGAGTGAGCTATTGCTATGTGCCTAAAACTGTGCTGAAGCTGAGATGTCTTTAGTAGTCACAATTGGCTGGCAACTTGTGTACCCAAAATTGTATCATGGAACATTTCTCTCCAAATATTAGTTGTGTAAGACAATGATTCTACTGTTTGGGTTGCAACTACCACCCTGAAGGATAGCATGAGGCTGAAAGAGTCCAGCATGAAAAAGCATTCTTTTTGATTTATTGAAGTTGACTTCATATTATTGGGGTCAGACTGTTTTCAGCCAGCCTTGAGCTCTTGAGATACTGATGTTTGGGCAGTTCCCACCTGGGCTGCAGCTCCTGGAATTTCCCTCCAGCTTTCAGTAGCAGCCAGGCCAACTTGGCTGGTGGGGATAGCAGGCAGCAGGTAGGTGGCAATGGTTCTCCTCCCAACCATGCCCACTGGGACTGCAGCAGCAGGGTACTCTATGCTGCAGCAAGCTCCAAACCCTTCAGCTCCTGGTGCAAAGCTGGAGCACAGACAATAGAGGCCCATGGAGTCCCAGGCTAATATGGCAGCCTCCAATCAGAGCTGACCCTGTAGCAGCTGTGACCTGTGTCACAGTGCTGCTGCAGGCCCTAGCACTTTGCTGCATTATTGCACACACACACACACACACATACACACACCTGGCCTCAGCTAAAGGAGCACCAGGTGCAGAGGCTTGTTCCAGCCCAGGAACCTGCCCTGCATTTAGACACATTGGATATTAAATGGATCAAGCAGGTGCAAGCTGAATGTAGCCAATCAGGTGCAAGATTAGCTCACTAGTTAATTGTGAAGCCTAAAAAATAAGAATGAACTGATTGGCGCTAAATGGTCCAATCAGTTGCTTTGGATTGGCAGTCAGACTTGAAGAGTGGGAGACCTGTAAGGCAGGTCAGAAGCCAGTTTAGAGCATTATGTTTCTGGCCTCCAAAGAAAGGACAGCAGCTGACTTCTGAAGAAGATAAGCATCCAGCATCTGCCCTCCAAAGAAATAGGAGAAGCCCACTGGTTTTTCCTTCTCTGGCACCAAGTCCCTGTGCTGTTGACTCCACTGCTGTCCAGTCCAGACTATGGTGCTGTCCATCCGGCCTCAGACTGTTGCTGTGGGGTGTTGCAGGGTCACCTCAGCAGCCCACCTGTGAGTTCCCTGTCTGCTGATAGCTGGCTGCCTTGAGCAACAGGCCGTCTTTTGCGGGACAGCGCCATCTTGAACCTGCAGCCCTTTATTTGGAAGTTCTGGTCACGGTGGAGACTCTCCAGGCTAACATGCCCAGTCACGATGGCCTTAGAAACTCTGTTTCCATGATCTTTTGTTTGTTGAATAAACCTTATTGTTGTTGCCTCTGAACCTGAGGACCTGACAGTTGAGTGCATGGGTGAGAACCCACAGCCAGTGCTACTTGTCGCCTAGCCTGGCACTGCCTTCCATCTTGTATGGTACTGCTATAGCACTGATAAGCAATATTTCAATAATACTGAAAATTGGAGGTATCTAAAGATTTTTGTGTCTTGTATATGGTTGTCGTGTTTTACTTTTTTGCCACTCTATTATTTTTGTGTGGTTATCTTTGCATACTAATAAAGAATTCTTTCTCGGTATACAAAGTTGAGTCTTATAACTAGTATGACATAGTCTTCACACTTTCTCTAGTTTTAAAATTTTTGTTTGATTTTTTGCTTCTTCCAGAGCTAGCAAACTTGAGAGGTCAAAATTTAGAAGAGTTAAAAGTGAAATAAAATACCAGTAGTTTTCTTTTTAGACTGTATATAGTTTTGTTTATTGGACAAGGGGAAAAACTACAGAATTTTTTTTAAAAGGCAAGTGTTTATAATATTAGGCATTTGCCCTCAGACATAGTTGTCATTTCTAAGGTAAAAGCCACTAATAAGTGATACATAAATGGGTCCATATTTTGGCTGTGGGCTTCTCTATTAATTGAGTCATTTCAGCTCAATTTCTTTGGATTCTGTAATTGGACAAAGTGCTGCAGGTGATAGACTGTGGTTTTGGCATAATTGAAGGAAGCAGAGACATCCACACAGTAACCCATTTCCATGACTCTCAATAATCTACCTTAAGCAAAGAAATAAATTCTACTTACCTATCAAACATTACAATAAACAAATTGATGATGCGCTGAATCAATCCTGTGTGAAATCTATGAGTTATTTATGTGATTTAGTTCACTTAAAATTCACATATTGCTTAAAGTTAGAAAGTAGAAAAGTCTAGTTGGAGCTTTTAAGAAAAGGGATCCACATATTAAAAGACATTATCGACATGTCTTTACCCTACTTTTTATTAAATTCTCTCTCATCCTTTGGCCAGTAGTAACCAAGCTTCAGTTTCTTTAAGGAAGATTGCTAAAAAGAGTTTATCTTTTCACTAACAGTGATTCAACACAACCATCTTAAGTGTATCATGGAATATTAAGCATTCCAGCTGAGATAGATATAAAAAGGGGTAAATCATTTTAACTAGCATACATAAAGACTATATATCTATGGTAATGACACTTACTGGCATCATTTATGGCCATAGATCTAAACACAGAAAGTAAAAGATTTCTAGAACTGAGAAACCTTGCTTGTTAAATTTCAGTCCTACAAGGATGTTGGAAAGGAAAGCAAATAATGCAAGTTAACATGAAGTGAGACAAAAAATGGAGCCTGGCAAAAATATTTGAATCTCAAAATAGACCTGTGTATAGTAGCTGAAAAGGTTATCCCTTTGTGTCTTACTGATTTGCTCTACTTTATCCTATACCCCCAAATCTGTATTTAAATTTATTTCTCAACTTTATAAAAAGTGTTCATTTTGAAATTGCAGGAAAAGTTAAGAAAATAAAAATCATCTACTTAACAACCCCCTAGTAGCCAAATTTGTATTTAAGTCCTTTTGAAACCTTTTATATTTTGCATCACAGGATCTTATAGTATACATATAAGACTTGTGAAAATAACTAAATAACTGTATTCATCATACAAAATAGTTTTATGCCTAAAATTTAGTCTTACATTTGACCTGTCTTCAGAATTTGTTATAACAGAATTACTGTGAATATTGCATTCCTAATTTGTTGGACTTTGTTATATTTGTTCCATAAAGAAGTTACATTTATAGCCCAATATAAAATACCCTGAAATATTTTAACCATTTAACGTAAAATGTAGTTACATTCAAGTCCAAATTACCAAATAATTCTGTTAGACATCTTTGTTATTTGGGTAATACAGGAACATATGCTGTTCCCATTATCAATTTTGCCTGCAATTTTTTGCTGAAGATATACTTTCTAAGGTAAAGTACTGCTCCTACAAGTATCATTAAATTATTAGTTATCCATTAGCTAAAAAGGATTTATTACGTGTTTTTTCTTCTTCTTGACAAGTAGAAATCAGAGCCCCGAGGAAATTGAATATTTATGAGAGGAGAGAAGGAAACTTCACCTTCTAGGTGAGACCATTCACCTTGTTGGAATTTAGTCAGGAAAGAGTAACTTTAAAAAGTCTGTTTTTAGTTAAAAAGGAAAATTATGAAAATAAGATGAATCTAGAAATGTTAGTTCCTATGATAAGTAAAATAACAATCACAGCAAAATTCTCACCTTGTTTCTTTCTGGTTGAGATTTGCTTCTCTATTTGTCTGTTATAAATAATTAATGGAAAGATGTATTGCCTGTATTGTAACGGCACTCATTATGTAATGGTGGTCACAGAAAATATATGCAATTTATCAAAAAAAATTTACAACTCTACACAAGCACATAAACTAGCGTGCATGTTTTAACATGTATTGAACAGTTTGTAATGATAGATATTTCTTTATATAAATGCCTTTCTTTTCTTACTTGTAACTAGATTATTACACACTAGATTCTCCAAGTTCTAATGACTCCAAAATTATTTTCTACATTTTATCTTTCTTGAAATCTCAGGCCTACTTTTCCTAAATGCCTTAAAAGTAAAAACAAATTTATAAACCATTATTCTTGGTATTATCATCCTTTCAAAAGATCACTAATCACTTACTAACCATTATTTACTAACCATCAATAAAAATTGATTGGAAGAATTTTGTAATTCTGATTTTCCTTCCCATCACCAAATGATATTTTAGCATTCTATTAGGCTCATGCTGAAAATGCCTTCCTAAGATAGCACATTTCTAAATTGACTGTCAATCTCAGGCCTTGCTTCTCCTAACTTCTCTGTAACCTTTATCTCCTCTTACACTTTTTGGAATTCTCACTTTCTTTAGCTTCTGGTCCTCATTGCCTCCTGCTCTACTTTCAGTTCACCTCATCATTCCTTTTCAGTTTTTTCTTTTGACCTCTTTTCTTCCATTTGCTGTTTAGTTACAGATGAATTGTAGGATTTCATTTGTGCTCCTCTCCTCCTGTGCATGGTCTCTCTGCAGTGTCACACCGACTGGAAGAATAGCCTCAATCCATTGCTGGTGATGTGAGGTTCTGTTTCTCTTGTATTGCCCTGAATGCATCATCTGTGTTTCTACGAGGACAGGTGCACCTTCTACATTTGAAGTAAATATTATATTGCCTAGCAAATTAAAAAATTGTAATCCTCATCCCACATTCTATTCCTAAACCAAAAACACTGTGTGTTTGGCAAATACTTGCCAAAAATTCCTCCATTTCTTACTTTAAATGATTTGCCAACTTACATTGTTTCTACCACAGAAATATCTGATTTTTCTCCTCATTTTTTGTTGATGCCCTAAGTCTCATTAACGGTTTATATAAAGAGAAACTACTGTTTGTTTGGAATTGAGGACCCTGCATTTTAGTTAAGGAGGCTTAAACTAAATTTACAAGTAACTTTATGTAGCTGTAACACAAAGTACTTAGGAAAGATAAATAAGGCCATTGACCCAATGTCTATCTTTATATTTTGGTTATTGCAATAGCTTATTCACCTTTATCCCTGCCTGCAGAAGCTTCTCCTCTCATTCATAACCTGTCTTTTCTTTACATTACATTTTGAATATTTTTATGAATCAACAGTTGCAATCATCTTTTTTTTTTCTCCACTGTTTAAAAATCCCTTCTTCATTCCTGTTTCTTGAAAAGTAACTCATTTTCTGAGATGCTGAATGAATTTTAGGTGTTCATGAAACTCCATGTAAATAGATGCTAAATTATGAGAGTATGTGCATTTTTGGAAGGCTGTCTCCAACCAACTATATAAAGCACACAACTTCTTATAGCTTATATGTCGAAGTATAAACTGGCCGTATTTTGTTTCTCAGTTCCTCTCTGCTATCCCCATGAATGAATCTCTTCTAAGCACATGAATCTTTTTACCATTCCCCAAGTACTCTCTATTTAAAAAAATAACTTTATAGCTATTGTCATATATCTTGAAGTTGAAGTTCATAACACATTTCATTTTCATTAATGAAGTTCTATAATTTTACACTGCTAGTGTATCGACAGTGCAGCATTTCCTCCTCAGATGTGGTCACTGCATAGCTCTCCCACCATGAAAGCATCCATAGTCCTCCACCATAGTTCATAGTTCTCCACTTCTTAACCTCTTGCCCTCCCCTCTCTGGATGCCCCAAATCTGGGGTCAGATTTCAAGGATTGATTTTTTTTTTAAAGATTTATTTATTTATTTGTGCATACAGAACTGGGGGACAGGGCAGAGGCTCAGGGTAGGTGAGAGGCTTCACCAGAGACAGAGTGAGGAACAGAACAGGCAGATCGACGAAGTACACTGCTGAGGGGAGCAGCGAGTGGGCCAGGAGAGGTCTGCCACGCCATGTGGTCACCTCCGGGGTAGGCGGGAATCAAACTCATGCAGAAGCGGCTTTAGATTCTCAGTGCTGTGCTCTAACCCGCTGCACCACCAGGGAGGGCCTCCAGGATTGATTTTAACATTTGTCTTTGTCTGATACTTTGTTTGGTTTATTCATATCCCACATATAAATGGCACCATGCAGTATTTATTTTTCTCCTCCTGGCTTATTTGGCTTAGTGTAATCCTATTCAGCTCCATCCATATTGCCACAAATAGCATACGTTTATCTTTTTTGGTCACCGAGCAGCATTTCATTGTGTGTATATACCACATCTTCTTGATCCACTCATTTATTTTTTTGAAATTTAAGTTGTTTCCATTACTTGGCTATTATAAATAGTGCTTCAGTACATTGGAATGAAGGGTTTAAATTAATGTTTTTGTGACTATAACTTATTTCTGTGCTTTGTTAATTAATCTGCCATTCAATAGGAAGGTCTAGAAGAGTTTGTCACTAGGTTCTCCCAGTTTTATAGGATATTATTATTTTGTCTAATTTGAACAGTTGCACTTCGCTAAGTTTATGTATGATAGAAATGGATCCTCTACAACTGTTTGGTAGTTCGCATCGATCCTGTTTATCTGATGAGTAACTGGCATGTATCACTTGATTTTATTTAAAAAGATCATGTTTTGCTTAGTAAGTTGTCTGATACATAAAAGTTGCTCAATATAAGTTGAATGCATTGATTAATATAAAAGAGATTTCAGGGATATTTCTTAACTAGTATCACATTTCTGATATTAATTCCTGAGAGAGGGGAAAATAAAATATAGAGAAGGTTAGCAGGGAATGTTGCATTTTAGATAAAAAGTAAATGTTTGAGTTTATAAAAGTAAGGCCGAGCTTGATTTCTTTCTTTCTTTTTTTTTTTTTTTTAAAGATTTATTTATTTATTCATACAGAACTGGGGTACAGGCCAGAGATGCAGAGGGTGAGAGGCTTCTCCAGAGACAGATTGGGGAGCAGAACAGGCGGATCGACGAAGTACACTGCTGAGGGGAGCAGCGGGCGGATCAGGAGAGGTCTGCCGCGCTATGTGGTCACCTCCGGGGCAGGCGGGAATCAAACTCATGCGGAAGTGGCTTTAGCTTCTTAGTGCTGTGCTTTAACCCGCTGCGCCACCAGGGAGGGCCCTAGCTTGATTTCTTATTTTAGGAGTTCTCAGGAAAGAATGATATCCTTCAAAATGCTACTACAGGAGGATAATTGTTCACTTATTGGAGTCTGTGCTATTTGTTATTCTCACCTATCACCTCATAAATATGTTTTAGTAAAGTCACTATGTATTCAATATTAAGAAAATGTATTTTGGAAACATCCATAAGTTGTTTGAAAGTTAAGGAAGATACTATAATATTATAGGACTAAGGAGTTTGTAGTCTGGAAATTATGAATAGGAAACCATATCTTAAAATTTATAGGGAAAACTTAATTGAATCCGATGCTCATTGGATGTAAGAACCAGCAGACAGACAAAAGGTAAAGATCAACATGGAAATCAGTTGTGCTACCCATAGTATTAAGGATGGAAAAAAATGTTTTTGTGTGGTTGAGGAGGAGCGACCCAGCATGATGAACTATAGGAACTTGTGAAAGATTTTACATAAAATAATAGATAAAAAGTAGAAATGTATAGTCACTTTCATAACAACACAATGAGATAGGTACTCTTATTATCCCAATATTAAAAGAAAGAAATACAAGACTTTAATAGGTTAAGGAACTTGCCCCAAATTATAAGACTAGAAAGAGACAGAGAAGGGGCTTAGCTGAGGGAACTTTTATTCCAACTTCTGTGTTTTTAATAAATGCCATTAGATTGCTTTTCTTTTAGACTGCTAGAATGGCATTCTGACAACTTATTTTCATAATTATAGACATTTTGATCATTCATTTATGTTTACATATCTGGGCATTTTATTATTTTGTATCACCCTTTAGAAAGACAGTACAGAAGAGTATTTTCTCTGGCATTGCTGAGAGTTTGTTCTCAACAGTTATACTTTCATCTGAATAATTTTAGTTTGCAATTGCAATTTAAATATAGCTACCTGTGACATCTTAGTCATCTTAGCTCTTACAGTCACTTCAGTGGATATTCCTAAATCTGTTTCTTTTAAGCTCAATATTTACAACTTCATCATGTTTTGTGGAGTAACATTTTAAATGTAGACTACCTAGCTTTTTCTTAATAATACTTTGATTTTTGCAATGGAGCTGTACATTTAAGTTCATTCTCAAAGTTTCTTTAGGACTAATTATGGTGTGCGTGTGTTTGGAGTTAATAAGCTTAGATAGTAGGGGGGATCAGTGGAAAGATTATACCACAGATAATTAATAAAAATCAATTAGTTTGTTAATGAGTACTCTGTCAGTACCCATGGTGGCAGAAATCAGCTGGGGGAAAGAAATCAGGATCCCTGAATAGGACATCTAGAATTCTTGAGTCCTGCTGAGAATTTGAGAGGAAATAACTATAAGAAGCACTACTTGGGTTAAATCTGGCTAAATTTTCTCTTGAGATTACAATTCCACCAGCTAATAAATCTAGTCAAAAAGTGATTCACCTTTAGTGTATGCTATAAAGCATTTTCTGAGGCCTTAAGTACATTGCTCACTGCCCTGTATAAAAAACAAACCCATAGTTGTAAATGTCAATGACTAAGAATATTAGAGTCCTTGCATCTTTCTTGTGTTAGAAGAAAAGCTGGAAGCACCCATTACCTCTTCTATGACTTTTTGTATTGTATTTATATAAATGGCAAAAGTCAAACATGAAATGACAGGGAAATACAATATCTGTCTTCCAATGGCTCTTGGGGGGGGGGACAAACAAATTTCTAATATAACAATTGACCTTCATAGAAAGTTTTTCAGCAAAACCCATTCCTCCCATTGTTAATTATGTTTGGGTTAAGATTATTCCCTCTCTCTCATATGTAATTATGGATCATTTATGGAAATAGCACAAAAGAAGTGATTTAAATAAAAAAAGATTCCATTTGATGTATTTTCTTCAAGTATTGAAGAAGAAAAAAGTCCAGTAGAATCATAGATTTTATATGACTTGGTATATTCAGTTTTATTATACAAACACAAGTTTTTTGTAATTGTTACAGACCTAAATATGACTGTTCCTGGGGCTCCCATTTGGTTAATGAATATAAAACAGTAAGATAATGAATATAAAACAGTATAAAAATTGTTTTAAGCTTTTAGCATTGGTTGCTCCTTATATTAAAAGATTGAAGTTCCGTAAGGTGGATTTATAGCATGAAATGAGATATATAAATTTTCCATTGAAATTATTACTAACAACTCCCTTCTAGTATTGGTTAAACTCCTAAGGACAAAAGACCACTGATTTAGCTAACTTAATTAGTTAGCGTTCATAGGTGACATGTCCCTTTAATAACCTATAAAATTTCTTGTTAGTAATGGAGAGTGAGCTCACACTTTGGTAAGCATGAAAACAGAATGAATAGAGACAAGTAAATGGTTCTTTAGATAATTTTAAGACTATTTTTAGTAAACTAGAGAAGGTAATGCTTTTGTTCTGTCAAATATATTTTGTTACAATTTAATTTATAATATACACAACTATTGTGTTTATAACCACATTTGTATGATAAGGAAAAGTGGTATCCATCCATATATAAATCAGATTATGATTTCCTTTTTAGCACTTACTTAATAATTCAATATTTCCTCTTTTTCCTCTAATACATTTTTAATTTCCTAGGAGGCAACAGTAATAGTGTCATATCAATAACCTTGATTTTCTCTTATTGCATGGAATTTTCCAAATGTTCTGGCTTCTGGGCACATGTAAAATACAGCCATGCTTATTAAAATATGTTGACAACTGAAGAACATATATTCTTTTTTTGAACATTAATAATCATACATGAATGAGGAATTCATTTGTGAATATGTGCATTTTTAGAGCATGTGCTATTATTAGATTTAGATGTTGTTAACCTTTCTATTCTATCAAAAATTCTATAATATTACTCAAATTCTCTCACTAATTGTAATGCCTTTTTATCAACTATAAAAGCAAAATGTTTGAGTATATATGTTAGCTTTTAGAAGTCATATGACCCCAAAGAGACAAGGTGGGCTGACTGGTGGGATGGTAGAATCACCATCTAACCTTATTCAGAGCATTCAGAGGTGTATGGGCCCATGGGCAGGGCTACTTCAAATTTATTATTGAAAAATTAAAATTTAATGTAGAAAATTAAAAATTTTGGTTCCTGGGTACATTTCTTGTTGTTTTGTTAGGAGCCACAAACTTCACATAACCAATAGTTGGCTTTACCCCTCCTCTTAAAAAATAAGTAAATAGAGGCCTTAAATTACATGAAAGTATGGTCAGCCTTCTGGTTGAACTAATGGACTCTGACATCAAAAAGCTGAGTTTAAATGTCAGCTGTACAACTAAATATTTGGAGAGGTTATTGACGCTCTGATTTGGTTAGTTCATCTGAAAGTAACGATTATAATGATGACTACCTCATATGGTTGTTGTGATGATTAAGACAAGTTGATATTTTAAAGAACTATAATAATCCATAGTACATAGTAAATATTGCATGGGTGTTTGCAAAATAAATCATTTAATCATGTTAATACACTCATGACATATAAATCCTTCCTTTAAAAGATTGTCAACCAGAGGAGCTGCTAGAGGAAATAAGTATTCATTAATTCAATATTAGATGTTGTATTGTTTAGTCTAAAATTGGAATCTTTAGCATTTACTAAGATTCATATTAGGGAGCAAAAATGGCAGACTTTCTAGCCTGAACGAGTCACATTCTGGTTAGAGAGATTGAAACATATATGTAAATAAATAATTAAAATATTATGTGATTGGTGCTGTGAAACAGTGGTGGAAAACCTATAAATTTTGACTTAAAGGAAGGTTCACAAGGCAGTTTGAAGTATTACTAACAATATTTCTAGTGAAGACAGAGGAAAATATATCTTTATTAGTGCAAACAGAAAGGATGGATGAGATGGCTACTTCTTCAACTCTGCTCTCAAGCTTTCTTACTCAGGAACCAAGCTGAAGGGACAACCCAATGTGGGACTTTCAGATTCTTATTCAGAAAGCAAAAGAAGAATGTACCAAACCATGTAATAACTTTTACAGCTTCTATTCATATGTGGTATGTATCATATCTCCCACATTCTG
Organism: Condylura cristata; assembly: GCF_000260355.1. Lineage (NCBI taxonomy): Eukaryota > Metazoa > Chordata > Mammalia > Eulipotyphla > Talpidae > Condylura > Condylura cristata. Next base: position 25,599,958 of record NW_004567108.1, on the reverse strand, counting down.
TTAACTAAAATAAAGCAAGTCTTCACTCGGTGAGGTGAAAATCAATCTACTATACATATTACATAGTGTCTATCCAATATGCTACATATGGAGCATACATGCTCATATAGTTTACACATTATACAGTGTGAGTATCATGTTGTACACAAGTACAACATATTGTGTATATATACTCATTTATATGTGTGCATACAATGAATAGTGAATATACAGTATGTGAATACATATTTTATGCCATATATATATATATATCTCAAGAGTAAAAGAGGTAGACAAAGAAAAGGATAATAATCTCCCTATGGGAATAAAGGGATTGAATAGCTCTGGGAGATAACACAAACTATCATAGGCATTTAGAGAATTGTGGGAAATTTATTGTGGTTGGAATTGTGTAATGAACAGGAAGCAATGATATAAGAATAAATACTGCCAGACTATGAAATCTCCCTTGCATCTTGCTAAAGCCTTTGACTTTAGAGTCAGTATTGCATTTTTAGAAATTAGATGCTGGTGGGAGATTAGAGGAAGGACTAGAAAAGGAGAAAATGGGGGTATGGAGACAAGATAAGGCCTGAGCTATTGTGGCAAAGGGAAGACTTTCCAAAACAAAGCTAGAGAACCTGATAAAGTGAAAATAAGGATTAAGGGAGAAATTTTTATTGTGAGAATGCCAGCTTGGAGGGCAAAGTAGTAAGAACGAAATAGGAAAACTCAGTGGTTTTATTATTTCAAAGTTTGGGTTTAGAGAAGTTGAAGGGAGATGTATAAGAATAGGTCTTCTGAAATGACTTCAGAAAACATGCTAATGACTAAGAAGTATATTCCTGGCAAAGGGAACACTTTATTGACATGCATGATGGTATAAAAGAATGCAGTGTGTTCAGAGGTTGGAAGATAGTTGTGTTCATAAACTGGAAATTTATTTTTAAGATGGATCTATTTATGCATACAGAACTAGGGTATAAGCCAGAGATGCAGGGGCAGTGAGAGGACTCACCAGATACAGAGGGGAGCAGAACAGGCTGATTGACAAGGTACACTGCTGAGGGGAGCAGCAGACAGGTCAGGAGAGGTCTGCCGCACCATGTGGGTCACCTACCTGGTCAGGAATTGAACTCATGCTGAAGTGGTTTAGCTTCTTAATGCTGTGCTTTAACTGGCTGTGCCACCAAGGAGGGCACAAACTTGCAATTTTAATAAAAAAATATATTTAATCAAATATGCTTGAATCTTGTTCTGCTCCACTTCTCTCCTCAGGTTTTACCTGACATTATAAAAGTACTTGCAAACTGAAAATAATATATGCAATATAAAAAAATGTTTAACCAATTGTTTATTCAGTGTTAAAGGCCAATTAGAAACCAAGTTAAAATGATAAAATGAGGGCCCTCCCTGGTG
>NW_004567108.1:25559157-25597845 GCF_000260355.1 Condylura cristata | reverse complement strand
TTCAATTCCCGCCTGCCCTGGAGGAGATCCACATGGTGTGGCAGACCTCTCCTGACCCGCCCACTGTTCCCCTCAGCAGTGTACTTTGTGAATCTGCCTGTTCTGCTCTCCACTCTGTTTCTGGTGAAGCCTCTCACCCTCCGCATCTCTGGCCTGTACCCCAGTTCTGTATGAATGAATAAATAAATCTTTAAAAAAACAAAAACAATGAGCATTGGGTCTCCAAGATAACTTTCATGATTATGTAAATTACTTTGTGTTAAATTTAATTGATATAGCTGATCAACATTAGTACTGTGAAGATGACATGCTGTTCTCATAGCATGCTAACTTAAGATCAGACTAAAACTTTATAAAAGAAATCATTGTTATAAAAGATCTTGAAAGGAGTCCAGCTGCCTATTTTGAATGGAAATGAACAGATCAGTAAGGTCCTAATGATTTAAAAATAAATCTGAAGTCAGATTCTTAGTGCTTAGCATTTTCAGACATTTAATTACAAAACTTTATTATTACTAACTTTTCACATTCTGACTCAAAATTTAGTAATGGACAACTAAGACATTGAATTACAATACATGGTGTTCATTTATTTATAAAATTCTAGTTAATTATATATATATGGTGCATTTTCCTTCTGCTTAAAACTACAACTAAAATAATATTGCATGAGAGATTCCTCTGTGCTTCGCACCAAAATAAAGGAAATAAAGCAACTGAACTGCCATCAAATTAGATGAAGTAGACAAGATAATACTGTTCCTAGTCTAAGTTAATTTTACCTACAGTCCCAATATTCATTGAATAATTAAGGTCTACTCCAGACATAGTGACTCAGGATTTCCAGAAGTAGGATCAGAAATATTAGAAGAGTGTCTCCAGTGATTCCTTCCCTGAATTCAGTTGTGAAAGCATTGACATGATGAATCAGAACTCACTCCTTTAATTCTCCTTTCAAACATGGTCCAAGCAGATTTTTGACCTTTGTTGCTGGATTGCTAAGTTTAAATTTTATGTTAATTATAGTTAATTCCTGTGAACACTTCTTAGCTACTATGATTTATCTGAGAAGTAATTATAACTCCTAGTTTATAGAAATAGGCTCTTATAGTATTAAGTTTATGTGGTACAGTGGGTTATTTTGCAGACCATTGACCTCATTTATTTTGGGTGGGTATAAGCCACTTCAATTTCAAGTGTAAATTTTGCCTAACCTGTGGCTAAAGTACAGGTTATATCTCATTGTAGTTTAAAGTCCACATCCACTTCATATCCACAATAGTTCACCCAAAAACCCTTGATATGTATGTTTTAAAATCCAGAATGATTCATATTTTAAAAAATATATAAAACATGTGCCATTTATTGTATAAGTGCACTTCACAATAAATAGGACAAAATGGTTCAGATGAAACTCCTGTTTGCAGGTTCATCTGAAGTTTTACCAAGTGAACCTGCTGTGTTGAACTTGACAATAATCTTTTTTTTATTTTTGTGGGGGGTGGTGGGGGAGAGGTAATAATAGCTGACAGATTATAAACTTACATACTTTTAATGAAAGGGATTAGAGGAATGAAATGAGTTACTACCTGAAAGTTCTAAAAGCTTCATTCATTTATTCATTCATCAAATGCCAAATTCCCATCTCTACTTTGTGGCAGATAATGTGATCCTATATGGTGAGGTGGTCTTCATTTTAATATTGACATGATGTGATTTTTTTTTTTCACTTAAAAGTATATCCCCGTAGTATTTAGGAAAATACAGATAGGCTTCACCTGGGATGTCCATTTTATGGTGTGACTTTCCAAGTTTAATCAGGATTAATGAGCTGAGACCTTTCCTGGAGACTTTTACCTTAGTTTATAAGAGGCTGGAGAAGCCCTAGGGTCCTATCCCCTGTGCCAATAGCAAGAACAGAAGCAGGTTTTGCTGAAATTGATTATGAATATCTCCAGATACAGGCAAGCTGAAGTACAGCCTGTCCATATCCAAGTGAGGATAGAGTAGAAATTAAAATAAGAGCAGGACATGGCAAAGGTAAAGTGAAGGATTTTGCTATTAGTCTAGTGCTTTGATCATAAAGATTCAAACATATCTATCATTCCACATCTGTGAGAATGTATTAAAAGGTTAATGAAGTATTGTACCTTTTTGAACTTATAACTAAATCGTCAGGTCAGCAAATATGAAGAAATTTTGCACTGTAGACTATCCTAGAAAATTCACTGGGGGGAAAAATGAGATGCCTTTACCATTTATTTCCGAACATCCAGTATCTTAAAACTGTTCTACACAATTTTGAGGCTGTTTCAAAGGAACTATGTAGGGCTAATCCTGTTTAAAAGAAAATTGTGATGGCTCAGAAAATCCCTTATGTTAGGAATCAGGACAATCTAGTACTATGATTTATAGGCAATTTATAGAACTTTGTATCAACTATTCACCATTTTAATAATTTCAGGGAGACCACTGCTTCACAGCAGTATTATGTAGCATAAGGCTCACATCATAAGGCCACACATATAATGGTGATACAGCTATGGGTTAAATGAGCAGAGCTTGAAGTGTTATTTTTTTAAAAAATTGAAAGGTTGTGGCAGTAATAAAAAGGTTGAATGGTAATGCCTCTAATTGAACAGTAAGGCCTCTTCCCTATTAAGTCACTCTTTCATCTGTCTTTTTAATTATTTCATTATCATTTTGTACTGCAGTTCACAATGAAATGACCATTTGTGTTTAAGTGAAAGCTAATTATTAGGACTGAATTATTGTGCAGTTTATTGATCCCTATGGTGGATTAAGGGCTTTAAGTTCGTCTAGACAGAATAGTTAGCAAAATGACAAAAGGAAACATATAAGACCCTTGGGAAGAATCCCTACGCTCCATAAGCAATTAATGCCTGCCAGGTAATGGAATTTAAGTTTATACTAAATCCAGCAGAGCTTTGACATTTCAACTGCCTTATAAACACATTAGTCTAATGAATTAAGACTTATGAATTGTGTTTAGACACAAGTAGGAATAGTAAGTCCAGGATATTTTTATCCATCCATTGATTGAATGAAAAATAGATCATTTTCTCTCTGAATTTGATGAAAAATGGAATGTGCTTTTCTCTGTGTTTATCTCTGTTCATTTTGTTCTTTGTTGATGGATGTGTATTAGCAATTTCCATTTCCCAGTGAACACTAATCTCCCTTATGGATGTGAAAAATCCACAGTGATAAACCAAGAAAGGGGAAATATATATACACACATATATATATGTATATATATGTATGCATATATATGTATATATGTATATATGTGTGTGTGTGTATGCACACATACATATAAAATACTATATATATGTAATACTGCTGAGTAAGAAGCCAAATGGTTCATTCATCTCAATCCACTGCTGGCAATTTTAAAAGCAATCTGTCATTTTGGTGACGAGAAGGCCAGTCTGAGTTAATGATACAACCCATTCCTGTTATTTATAAGTGTGTGTCCTTAGTGGATTTTGAGACAATCTTATCTAGTTCTTCAGTTATGTGACTTTTCCCCTATAACACTCTAAGTTGAAAGCTGCACTTACAACATAAAGTAAGTAAAGGTTTTTTTTTTTTTGGGGGGGGGGATCTATGGATAAAGATTTGGCAACAATTTCAGGAAACATTACAAATCAGTTAAGACCAAGGTAGGGTAAGTTATTGCTAAGTTTCATATTGTATTTTTCTTATCATCATCAGTCTTCCCACAACAATCTCTCCAAGTTCAACAACCAAGATTATTAAGGGTCAAACAACAGATTTATATATGTAATTTAACTATATATATATATATATATATATATATAATTTGTTATATATAGTTTTTTATGTACATTGATAATTTGATATATTTACCTTTCTAGACTTACCTGAATTTGAAGTCACTCTTTCACAACAAAAAATGTTAAACATTTATAGAATAGCCTAATGATTTTCTTAATGTATATGTCAAGAACTATTCAATGAAGATGTACCCATTCCAGATAACCTATTGTACATTTTAAAGTTTGAATTAAATTGAAAGCATTTGTATGCACAGATATGATCTATTTAGCAATTGCAAAAATGTTTGCTTCCATTATATTTATGCACAATTTTATTGCTTGCATCTGACAATGGCAAAGTAGCTAGTTTAATAAGCAAGCATAAGTTTTTATAGCAATGGTTATGGACTTTTATAGTATTTAAACTAGATTAATCAGTGAAGTATGATAAAGATGAAAGATTAAACAGACTCTGTGCACTTAAATATAAAACACTAATGGGAAAATCTTGCACGAGGCAATATTTGTTATTATGAAAATATAATAAAATGATAATTGGTGGGGTTCACTTTCTAGGAAAAAGATAGATTTTCTCAGCGTAAAAGTCAAATTAATGCCTAGGGAAATAGGGCATCTGTCTTACATGTAGACATGGTACCACCTACGTGAGTATCATTTGATTGTTAAAACTTAAAATAAAGATTAAGCCTTCCATTATGCCATAATAGGACTGGAATCAGAGTATGTTCTTATAGAACATTTCAAGCATTTCTTCTAATTTTATCTTGCAAAAATGCATACATGCCCCCTGGATGTATTGATTTACAATATGTTTTCATGATTGAAAGACTTAGTTTTCTGTTCTGAAGGGGAAAAAAAATTACTCCTCTAATAAGCAAAGTTGTAAACTGTTCTTCAAAATGCTTGAAGCTAGTTTGAATGCCTCCAGTATCTTGTAGTGGTTGGAAGCATAAATTCAAGTGAATAGTATTCATTCACTTAACAAAATGTTAAAAAATTTTATCCATGAAAGTTATATATTACTCAAAGTCAAATAAGTCACCTTCTTTCAACTTAAGTATTATCTCTTACTGCATAAAAAATACCCCAGAACTTGGATTTTTTTTTTTTAAGATTTATTTATTTATTTATACAGAACTGGGGCTCAGGGGCAGCGAGAGGCTTCACTAGAGACAGAGTGGGGAGCAGAACAGGCAGATCTATGAAGTACACTGCTGAGGGGAGCAGCGGGCAGGTCAGGAGAGGTCTGCTGCACCATGTGGTCACCTCCGGGGCAGGCGGGAATTGAACTCATGCGGAAGTGGCTTTATCTTCTTAATGCTCTGTTTTAACCCTCTGTGCCACCAGGGAGGGCCGGATTTTTTTTTATTTATTTTTTTAATAGCAAACAATTTTCATTTCTCGGTCTCTGTGTCAGGAATGGAATAGCTTGACTAGGTTTTTGTGACCCAAGGAATTTTGGCAAGTTTTAGCAAAGCTATGAAGAGGAGCAAATCTCACTTAAAACTTCATTCTTTTCCAAATGCAATCAGTTCCTTCCTGGTTGTTCACCAATTGATTTCCTCAGTTTCCTGCTACTGGCTTCTTCACTCACAACATGGAGCTGGCTCCCCTCAGGTTAAGAAAGCAGTAGACAATGGTCACCTAAAGTAGAAGCTTGAGTCTTTTTCTTACTTAAGAACAGGAGCAGCTTTGTAAGTGAATCTATTGGAAGTGACTCTCAGGGGAGACTCAACAGAGAAAAGTCTGTGCCTATTAGGAGGTAAAGGTGATTGTGGGACATTTTTTTTAAATCTTTTTTTTTTTTTTTAACTGAGGTAAAACTAGTTACAAAGCTGTGTGTGATTCAAAGGTGCAAATTCATACCTTTTCAGATTTGAAGATATCTACAAAAGATCTTAAGTCCTGGCAAAAGAGAGGACTTAAGTAGAATGTTTTATTGTTAAGTAAATGTGCGAACATATTAACCTCACAGGGTGGATACCTTAACAATGTTATATATGGATTTTACTATGGGAAAGATGATCAAATTTTATATACTTCCAGATACCAAGTTTTCTTTCAATTTTCACTTGGCTTTATTTTCTATTTTAATCTTGTGTTTTATTTATCAATTCATAAAAGAATAATTTTAGCATATGTGCTGCTGAAGTGAGCACTAAAAAAGAATAATTAAAAAAAAACCACAAATATATGAGAAACTATGCTGTCCTTATAATCAAGCCAATGCTTAATTGACTATTTTGATTTTCAGAGCACATTGAAGTTATTAATGTTATTAAAAATAGATTTACCACATGATCCAGCAATTCCACTTTTGGTAATTATCCAGGAAATTAAAAAAAAATATTCAAAGGAATGTATGTCCTCTGATGTTGCTCACAACACTAATTACAATGGCCAAATGATATACACTTTTATACACACACACACGATGGAATATTACTCAGCTATCAAAAAGAAATCTTGCCATCTCTGACAACATGGTTGGAACTGCAAGGTACTCTAGCAAGTGAAATAAGACAGAAGGAGAAAGATGTATACCACCTAATTTTACTCATATGTGGACTACAGAGAAAGAAACAAAGGAACAGACAGTGCTAATTCAAAACAGACCCTAGAAATCTCACTGTACAATTAGGATTTGTAGATGGGGAGACTAGAAATGGGAAACAAAGGTGTGAAGGAGTCCAGTTCTGTTAGGGAAAGTTAATGAATAGCTGGTGGTTGGTGTTGGGTAACGACATAATTTGAAAACCTGTGAATCCATCCCCTTAAATCATAAACCAGTATTATTTCAATAAAAAATAATAAAATATAACAGAAAGATGAAGAAAACAAGCCAAACTGAAGCAGAAGGAAAAAAAAAATAGTGACTATTTATCACATGAATAGAGAGAAAAAATAATTATTCAAGAATCCAGAAATATACAATACCATAAAATTTAATTCGGCATACAATAAAAATTGGTTACTAAGTTTGGGAATGGAGACAATTTTTATTAAAAAACAAAAATCTTAAGTTAACTGAATAGCTATTGGGAATAATATACATGTGTTGAAAGTATTTTAAGTAAGTAGGTTTACTAAAGTGAGAATTCCCTTATAATCTTGTAAAACAGAAAACCTTTTTATAAGGATTCAAAATTCACAATCAGTATCGAATATGATTAATGTATTCAAATACCCTAAAAATCTCTGTTTCAGATGGAAGAAGAGATTCTCCTTATCCAAAATAAAAATAATTAACTGGAAGAAATATTTCTAGCTTTTTTTTTTAATAAACAAAGGGATGATCTTTAAATAAGAAAAATATCTCTTAAAATTGGGGTAAATCAGTTATAATTGTAAAAGGGAGATAAATATATGAAAATCAATTCAAGGAAAAGAAAACTAAATAACTTAAAATATGAACACCCATGCAGAACCACTTATATTTAAAGACATATAAACCAAAATGATGCTGAGATATCACTTAGTAACAGATTGGAAAAAATCCAAGTGTTTGACCACACTTTGCAAGACTTTGGAGAATAACCATTTTCATGTATTGCTGATAAGCTTGAAATGTTACATAAATTCACTAGTGGAATATTAAAAAATGCATATGCATTTTTTTCTTTTACCCTGTATTTCCACTTACTGAAATTTACTCTTCAGATAAACCCTCAAAAATATGAAATCCCATAAAATTAATTATAAGCACAAATGATTGGATATTAATAAATGTCCATCAAAAGAGGGCCATGGTACATCCTCAAGTTGATAAGTCTGTTTTTTTTTTTTTTGAGATTAAATAAATAAATTGCATAATTGGGCCTTGTGATTTTTTTTTTTTTTGCTTTTTCACTTGGAAAACCAGTTATTCTTTATTCTTAGATTGTATTTCTTTGTTTTGTTATTGTATTTCTTTGTTTTGTTATATTATGTATTATCTTACTTAGGTTTTAATGCTTTTCTTTGCATTCTGGGTGGGTTTCTCAAATTATCCTGCATCCCACTGTCTTGATTTTCTGTAATCAAGTACAATCGGAACTGCCTCCAATAGGGATTTTTATTATGCTGCTCTGAGGGAGCAAGCCCCATTTTCATCTTAACTCAATTTCATCTCGAAGCTTTATTTTTTTCTGTTTCATATGACTCATTTCTTTTTGTATTATTTGGAGTTGTTTGCTAGAAAATGTTTTTATCTTTTTTGTTGTGACAATTATTTTAAAAGTTTTATTTTCCTTGCATTATTATATTCATTTTCTTTATTTATGTTACTAAGATATTAATTCATAAATATCTTTTATTTATCCTGACTTGTGTTTGACCTCAGGTAGATGCCATATCTAATAGCTCTTGTCACTATTTGCTTGTATGGTAATTGTTTATCCTCTTATATCTCAGCTTGAAGCACCAACCGAAGCTTGATTTACAATTCACAGAGTTCTGAAAATTGAATTTCCATCATCTACTGCTTTACTGCTAAACTCTTGCTGGCCCAATATTCACTTCCTGTTGTAATCCTTTGAACAAAAAATGCTATATTCTTTGTTCTTCCCCAACAAAGCTCCTTTTCTCAATTCTATACTTCTCAACATAATGCTTTTTTCAACACAGACTATCAAGTTATGAGAGAGAGACAAGTACAAAATGGAGATAGGATTGTTCACTGTGTTTTGAATTTTTGTGCACATTTGGGTGATCTATCGAGAATATGATTTTTTATATGTAGTACAATACATAATGGTTTTTATACATAGTACAATACATATGATTTTTTATACATATTACAATAATGTATTATTATTTATAAGGCAGATATCTTACCAAGATTTAGACACAACTTATTCTTTAGACCATATATGGTTATTGTTGAATTTTCATGTGTATGTAGTTAAAGATTGGTTGGAATAATATTGCTTCTGTCTTATCTTCTACATTTAAACAATAAAACCTTAAGATATTATTGTGTATCTTTTTTTAAACATTTATTTATTTATTCATACAGAACTGGAGTACAGGCCAGAGATGTGGAGGGTGAGAGGATTCACCAGAGACAGAGCGGGGAGCAGAACAGGCAGATCAACGAAGTACACTGTTGAGGGGAGCAGCTGGCGGGTCAGGAGAGGTCTGCCACGCCACGTGGTCACCTCTGGGGCAGGCGCGAATGGAACTCATGCAGAAGTGGCTTTAGCTTCTTATTGCTGTGCTTTAACCCGCTGCGCCACCAGGGAGGGCCCTATTGTATATCTTTACACATAATATAAGTAGTTTTGTTTTTCCAAAGGTAAATGCTGTATAGAGATTCTCTTCTTTACTTCATAGGGATTTGCTATACTTGAAACTGTTAACTTTTACTATCACTTTTGGGATCCCATGCATAGTACAAGAAAAATTTCTGTAGCTTATATTTATGAGTATTCACATATCATATGAAGGGGACATATTGGTAGATTACAATCCAACTTTTAAATATCTTAATTTTTAAATGTTTTCTAGTTACACACACACAAACTATTAAATTAATTGTTGAGGCCATTCCACAATATCAAACTCATAGCAATGCTGAAATACTAAAAAAAAACATTATTTAAAAAGTAAGCACTATTTAAAATGTAAAACAAAAATTATTGTGTGTCAACAGAGAAGGCACAGTGAGACTATTGAAGTGGAAGTTGCCTATCTACTGAGCAACGAGTACAGCCACAGATAACTCTGGGATATTCTATTACTCTGTAGAAAAGGAGATAGGATCTGTGACATTCCCTGCATGTCCTCAGGACACTCTCCCTAAGATTCAGCATTTGACCTAATATTACAAAAGGACACCTGACATACCTATGTAAGAAAGGACCCGATGGAACATAGTGGAGGATTATTGCTGCATTGCTAGAAGGCATGGTATAAAAATAAGCCAGTGGAGGTTTAAAACTACAATTCCAAAAGTTGCAATGACATAACCCAACTTTACTTTAATAATAAGCATAATTAAAAAAAATCTAAGGATGAACAAAGGATTAATACACTATCCATACTTTCTCTTGTTAGTTTTAATATATCCTTCTCTGCTTTATCTTTGGGCTATATGTCTTCATATTTGTAGTGGGTTACTAGTAGAAGAAACAAGTAGTTAGATATTGTTTTCTGATCTTTTCTGAAAAATCTTTTAATTGGTGCATTTAGAAGATTGGTATTTAAAGTGATTTTATTTTATTACTTCTAAAGATTCATTTTATTTATTTATTTTTAAAGATTGATTTTTTTATGCATACAGAACTGGGTACAGGCCAGAGGTGCAGGGGTGGGAAGAGGATTCATCAGAGTCAGATTGGGGAGCAGAACAGGCAGATCAACAAGGTGCACTGCTGAGGAGTGCAGCAGGTGGGTCAGGAGAGGTCCGCAGTGCCATATGAGTCACCTCCGGGCAGGGATTGAGCTCATGCTAAAGTGGCTTTACCGTCTTAGTGCTGTGCTCTAACCTGCTGCGCCACCATGGAGGGAGGGCCTCATTTTATTTTTTTAATTGTTCATACAGGAGCTGGGGTGTAGGCCAGAGGTGGGGGGAGGTGAGAGAATTCACCAGAGACAGAATGGGTTGCAGAGCAGGTGGATTGACTGAAATACACTGCACAGGGAATCAGTGGCAAGATAGTATGTGTCTGCTGTGCCATGTGGGTCAGCTCTCTGCACAGGGCATTGAACCCATGGTGTGGTGGCTGCACATAGCTTCATAGTGCTGTGCTTTAATTCCCTGTACCACCAAGGAGGGCCCTTAAAGTAAATGTATTTAGATAAATTTGATATAAAGTATTTTTTACTACTTTTTACTTGTGATTTATGTCCTTTGTTCCTACTTAAACTTCCCCTTTTTGATGATTTTTATTGAGCATTTTATGATTTAATTTTCTCCGTTTTTAACATATATGTAATATCATACACACATGCACACATATTTACATTTTTGGTGATTGGTCTATAATTTCCACCAAAATTTATGAGTAATTCAAGTTTACTTTTAAATAGACCCATTCCATCAAAATTAGTATATAGTATGCTAGAATATAATTAGTTCTTTTTTCTAGTTATGTCACTGGTATTATTCATTTACATGTAAACATACATAAAATCTATGTATAGGAGAAAATATAGCTATATACACTATTACTATTTTGGATTGTTATGCTAAGATCAATTATTTTTTTTAACCTCCACATATTACTTTTTCTAAGATTTAACTTATTTTGTATAGATATACCCTTCTGACATATTATTTTCCTTTTTTTGAAAGAAGTTCTAAGATTTCTTTCAACGAAAGCCTACTGGGTCTACTGGAAAAAAAATTTGTCTAACAAAGTGTTTCTCCTTCAGTTTTGAAGGATCATTTTTTCATGGTACAGAATTCTAACATTTTTTTTTCTTTCAAAACTTTTCACTGTACAGACTTAACTGGCCTAGTTCTGAGGATAAATGGAATTAAATTCTTAACTTTGCTTCAGTATATTTAGTTATATCCCTCTGTCTTCAAGGATTTTTTTTATCTTTAATTTTCTGAAGTTTGAAAATATAACCTATATGTAACTTTTTTTGGTCATTTTTTTTTTTGCTTGCTTTTGGTGAACTCCCTATATCTCTGTCAGATATTAATTTGGAAAAAAAATAGGTCAATATTGCAATATTGTAATCTTTAGCTCTTTTTTTTATATTCCTGATATCCCTTTTACAGTTGTATATTGATTTATATACTACAACTTTTTGTGGTTTGTATTTTGTGTGTTTTATATTACTTACAAACAGACCGTAACAAGTTACCTCAAGATTTCACATTACTGCTATCAGTCATCATATTTAAGTGGTAAGACATTGAGCAACAAAGACAAGTGCATTGTGTTTGGTAAAGCAATGCTAATTTTAACTTACAAATTATAATTTCACTAAATTTTGGAAATGCAGTTATTTTCACAGTAATTTTTAGCTCAGATAAAAAAAGGTGAGTTCAGTAACTTTTGTAACATTCAGTTACATTAGTTTGATTGATTCAGATACAAGTCAGAATCACTGAGAATTACTTTAAAATATATCACGATGGAGCAGAAATGCTTATTGAAATGGAAATCAATGCACAAAATATTAATGACAGTGGAACAAAGTTTCTTTTTTCAGAGAAAGAGCATGAAAAATTAGAGCAATAAAAGACATTTTATAAATTACTGTCTTTCAAGTTGTTTTCAAAATAAATAAATAATATCTGTGAAAACTTGGGCAGAAGTGAAAAAGTCAAAAACTTGTACCAACCAGAATATAGAACAGTTGACTAGCAAACTGAAAATAAGAGATTGAATGTGAAATGTCCTTTTACTCACTCTTTGGTCCTTCTGACAAATGGGGCAAAGACTATTTTTTATACATAAAACAATGAGGTAAAATGGTTAATAGCAGTGAAAAGTAATAAGGTAAATACCGTCTATTACCAATTATAGTTAAATCATATTTACTTCAGCTTTAGTATTTTCTTTTTGATCATTATGCTAGATATCAGTTGATCAATAGGAACAACTTAATGATTTGTCATACACATAGAAAAATTTGAAATTTTCAGTTAAATAAACAAGGGATAAAATAGGAAGTTGTATATTGCCTATAACTACGTGGCAGAAAATGCACTAGGAAGTTTGATAAGAGTCAATAAGATTCCAACAGGAATAACTGATAAAATTATTTTGAGTTTTACTCAGGTAGAAAATGGAATCAGTAACAATTCAATCAAAGTTAATGTGATTTTATGACTCTGAATCACATACAGTGTTGTAAACTAATGTTAGCACAATAAGAATAAAAAAAAAACCAAAAACAAAGAAAACACCTGAAATAACATTGTAGAAAGTGTTTAGAAAATTAATTTTTTAAGCAAAGCTATCTACAAGGACAGAAGTACATTACTTCATTATTTTGATCATCAATATACCATTTGAAGATTTTATGGTTTGTGACTTTAAAAAATTAGTTTTGCTAAACAACAGAATATTACTCAGCAATCAAAAAGATAACCACAAGACTTTTGCAGCAACATGGATGGAGCTGGAGGGGATCACACTTAGTGAAATAAGCCAGAAAGTAAAGGAAAAATACTGTATGGTTTCACTCATAGCAGGACTATAAAAGACCAGGGGAGTAACAATAATAATGAACAACTATATACCGGAGACATTTTACAGTGGTGGAATGGGGAATGGGATCAAAAACGGTGGGGAGGGGGGAGAGAAGCGCACTGGACTATGGTGATAGCACATGGGTGATTTGGTGATGGGAAGCCCATGGGAATTACAACTGAGATGGAAAAAGGCACAAAATGATGTAAAAATAAACTATTCTATCATTTAAAAAAATTAGTTTTCTTGATTTCTGACTTCCAGTTCAGAGCAAGTTGTTACCACTTAATACTATCAAGAAGTAAAACATCTCAACAAATTGTAAAAATATTCTAATCTTAGATACATCAGAGAAATAAGATCACAGAGGTAACTGGTCTTCAAACAATGGAGAGACAGATAGAAACAGAAGATCACAACATACTGGATCAGAAACTACAACAGAAACTGCTGTAGGAACTGTTGCCAGAGTAGGAAAACTTAAATTATAATTGATGAGTTGTTAGAGGCTCAATGTGGGCAAGTCTGAGAGTTAAGCATTCCAAGGGACTCAATCATAGAATGTCATATTTTGGTGAATTTTGCCTTCTGGAGCTTTACAAGATTTTCATAATGCATATCAAAAGAAAATCCTTCTTCTACTAGACAGAGGCCATTTTGATAAATGCCCTGCCTCATATCCTAATCTGCTGTGGCTTTATCAGAGCTTCATCTACCTGGGAGAAGAAAAGCAGTTGCAGCCTTCTCCAGCCTTCTATGTAGGAAAAGAGAAATACATATTATCTGGCCACCTCAAGTAACCCTGTCATACCCAAGGGGAGAAGTAAAAGTGACATACTGATAAAATCCACAGTCCAGCAGCACAGGCTTAAAAAAAAAAAAAAAAGACTGACTTATAGAACTGTACAATGCCCTCCCTCTCCCCACCCCTTACATCGCTAAAGATGTATTCATTTGTTTTTCTTTCAGCCATTACATTATGACCAGATTTCAGCCTCAAAATTCAAAGCATACTAAAATTCATGAAATATAGTTTGAAGAAGCTGAACAAGCATAGAATCATACATGGCAAGAATATTGTAATAATCATAGTACTGCCTATGCTAACAAATAAAATAAAGCAATAAAGATAGTAATAGATAAAGTAGACTGATTGTAAGAGCAAATGGGTAGTGGAAGCAGATGGTGTCACTAATATTTAGAACATAAAGAAAACAAACACGACACTTTTTCTTCTAAATCCTTACCTGTTGCTGCAAATGACACATAACCTGTTTTGTGAATAGCTTACTTGACATTAAACATTTGTTGGGCCCTCCCTGGTGGTGTAACAGGTAAGGGTGCAGCACTGCAAGCTAGCCCAGACATTTCATTGCGAGTTGTATCCTTAGCCCCGGAGGTGATCCACATGGCATGGCAGACCTCTCCTGACCTGCCTGCTGCTCCCCTCAGCAGTATACTTCTGCCTGTTCTGCTCCCCACTCTGTCTCTGGTGAATCCTTTTACTGCCCCTGCACCTCTGGCATGTACCCAAATTCTGTATGCACAAATAAATAAATCTTAAAAATAAAATTTGTTGAGTTCTTTAAAATCTGTTATTTCTTTTATCCAACTTGTACATTCAGTGACTTATTGTTCCAGTTACTGTGGCTATGTAACACATTATTTCAAATTTAATAATGTAAAACCTTCCATTAATTGTGATCATGATTTCTTTGAGTCAAGAAATCAGATAGGATATAGAAATTTAACTTTTTCTGCATTTCAGTTTTCTGGGGTATTAGCAAGAACACTGAATCTTCTGTTTACTGACACACCTTGTGTTTGATATACAGTGATCTGGGGTCTCTGTTAGGATAGGCACTGTTTCATAAAAAAGCATTCTCTCTATAGGTCAAGTAAAAATCAGTTCGAATGGGGACACAAAAAGGTAAAATACTGATGTTAAAGCATTTAGAAATTTATCACATGGGTTCTCCAAAGCTTACTAGAAAGCAAGTATATTTTAACTGGACACAGAACTTCCCCAAATAAAAATGTAGTTTTATTAAGACATGTTAGAATGCATATTATATCGATAAATACCCATACCTGTCACTCCTGATATTCTCTAAAGCTATTTTAAAATTCTCTTAAAAAGCAAATAAAATAAAATTCTTTTAAAACTTTGAACTTTGCTTTTCTAAGCAATCTTATATGCCTCAAAGCTTCTAACTCAATTCCTAGTTTTTAGGGCTAGAGATAATTACATTCTATTCTGAATCATATTTGAAATGAGTTGTTTATCATTCTGTGTGAATTTATCCCATCAACATGAAAAATTTAAATTCATAGTTTTGGTTCCAGACCTTTCTGTCATATGGCTGCCCAAACACCAAGATAGAGACAAAATTAGGAAAATTTGATACATATTACCTTAATTGTATCTTCAATGAAGGTCTCATTTATAAATTGATTAATGATAGGTTCATATGTTACCTATAGAAATTGTTACATTAAAATATACTTATAAGGGTGGAGCCTAATTTCTTAATAAATTTGTTTCAGAAAAACAAAAGGGCTAACTTTTTACAAATATATAGTAAATTAGCAGTAAACACTAACTCAAAGCAATAACAACCAGTAATTGAATGGGAATGTGATCTAAAGGGCTTAATAATTAGTTTTAGCAGTTTGGTGTCTAAAAAATTCATCTTTTCTTTTGATTTAAATTTAGTTGAATTTTATCACTTTCCTTAGGAAAATAATATAACTAGAAGTAGTATATTCCAAGTTCTGTATGCACAAATAAATATATTCATTTTAAATCCCCTATTTCTAGTACTAAATATAGAAGTTATTATAATAGTCTAAAACCATGTTGATAATTAACTCGTAAGCTTTACAAGATTTCAGTACCAAAGGTGTTATTACCAGCATAACTCCTTTACTTGACTGCTTTATGGAGTTTTCCTTATCCATTGTCTTCCATAATAACATCTTTAAGTGAAATCAAGTGCATGTCCTTCTGGGGTATGAGCAGCTTACTCACGTTCTTGCCTTAGAAGTTTGTGCAGCTGGAATATCATAAACCTAATATAGTTTTAGTCCTATCTCAGGTTTTCCTTGGTAATTCAGCTTTCACAAAAACTTACTAACCTTCTTAATTGGCCCTTAAAATGATATTTCCTCTGAGTTATTTTATCCAATTATTATTCCTCTGGCCCTCCCTGGTGGTGCAATGGGTTGGGACATAGCACTACACGCTAGCCACAGCTGCTTCAGTGTGAGTTCCATCCCCAGCCCGGGAGTTGACCCACATGGTGTGGCAGACCTCTCCTGACCTGCCCGCTGCTCCCCTCAGCAGTGTACTTAGTCAGTCGGCCTGTTCTGCTCCCCCTCTGTCTCTGGTGAATCTTCTCACTGCCCCTGCACCTCGGCCTTTACCCCAGCTCTGTATGCATAAATAAATAAATATTTAAAAAATTACTTACAATAGGGAAGATGTGGCATCAGCCTAAATGCTCAAAAATAGATGACTGGACTAAAAAGATGTGGCACATAAACACTACGGAATATTACTCAGCAACCAAAGATAATCTCATGCCTTTTGCAGCAACATGGATGTAGCTAAAAGGGATCAGAAAGAAAGAAAAAAAAATACCAGATGGTTCCACTCATAGCAGGAGTGTAAGAGAACAGGAAAAATAAACAAACAATTGTAATAAAGTAAAAATGAAAAACAATGAGCAAATATAAAACAGACATTTCATGGGGGCGGAAAGGGAAAAGTATCAAACTTGGGTGGGAAGAGTTCACAGAACTATGGTGATGGCACATAAGTGAATTAGTGGTGGGAAGTCCACAGTGATTACAAATGAGATGAACAAATGCACAAAATGAAGAATGATGTAAAAAATAAAAAAAAATTAAAATAAATTAAAAGTTCTCTAACATTGGTCTAGTGTTTGTCATATCAGAATTATTGATTGTTTCACATTGTAAATCTCAAAATCTCTTGAATTTCCGGTTTCTTTCCTTTAATTTACAAATTAGACAAATATTATCTAAGCCTACAATTTATTTCTTAAACAGGCATCTATGAAAAGCAGATACCAGCAATCAACTCAGATGAGTCACATTCAATTTGCAAATATTCTTCTTAGGTTTACAAATTCATTAGGTTCATAATCTAGTTTACCAGTCATGCTTTGCCACTTATACAGTAGAAAGATCACCTTTCTGGAGTTTAATAATGTGTCTTTATGACCCTATAAATAAAGCAAGGTCATATCTTTCAGAAATTGTTCCAAAAGATTCCAACATGTGCTATTAATTTTCATATTAGGACAAGCTGAAATATGTTATATCAAGCAACCTTAAATCTCATTGGTGGAAGATAAAAATAGTCTGTTTCTCATCTGTGGAGATGAGAGGTAATGCAGGCCTGGGTGAATGTCCAAGGGAATTTTTTCACATGCAGCAACTAAGTAACCTAGAATGACCAGATTCCCCATCACTCTGCAGTTACCATCTGAAACAAGTAGGCTCAAAGGTTGTCACAAGAAGGAATGAGAGATCTGAATGATCTTACAGAACAGTGGAAATTTTGTTCCCATATATGATACACAGAACTCTCTTCTTACAATCCAGTGACCAGAACTGACTTGTCACATGGCTTTGGCTGCCTATAAGGGATAAACAATATAATCCTCCTTTTACTGAGGAGAAAAGACTCCCATGTGGCTGGGATCTGGAAATCCATGCCATGTTCTCATATCCTGATTTTGCAGAATTCTGCCTCTTAATCATATGAAAGTGGCATCAGAACCCCTTTTAAAAAGCAAGGGCAGAAAAATTGCTTGCAAGTATGTTCTTGTATAAAAAAATTAACATCTACTACAGTCAGTTTATATTCATGTTTGTTGAGTGTAGAGATTTAGCTATTTTTCATTTCAGATTTCAATTGCTATAAAACAGCCTGTTAAGGTCTACATAAAATAAGTCTTTTGCCTGATATCTTCAAATATATTGCTGCAATAGAATTTCTTTTTGAATTAACTTTCTTTGGCCCATTTTGTGATCCTCTGCATTCTATTAACATTATCTAATACATTTTGTCTTCCCATAAATAATAAACATACAGATTATCTCTTACTCTCACTCTCTCCACCTATATAAATGGCAGAATTTACAGAGAACCTGGGTACACAGTGGGACTTTAATTTAAATGTCATCTCTATTTTTATAAAGACTTTTAATAAAAAAAATCTTTAGTAAGCTCTTTTTTTTTTCCTTCTAAATTCTTGCTATAATTTCCATCATGTTATTACCTCAAAAGCATGGCATGTTAAAGAAAGTTGATATACAATTCACTATAGTTTCATTTAAAATCATTTTTTTAAAGATTTATTTATTTTTTTCATACAGAACTGGGGTACAGGCCAGAGATGTGGAGGGTGAGAGGACTCACCAGAGACAGAGCAGGGAGCAGAACAGGCAGATCGATGAAGTACACTGCTGAGGGGAGCAGCGGGAGGGTCAGGAGAGGTCTGCGATGCCATGTGGATCTCCTCTGGAGCAGGCGGGAATCAAACTCATGCAGAAGTGGTTTAAACTTCTTAGAGCTGTGCTTTAACCGGCTGTGCCACCAGGGAGGGCCTAGTTTCACTTAAAATCATTTTAAGGATTTTATTTATGGTTCTGTTAAGGGGGAGGATGTCCTAAAGAAACTCTGCAGAGTCTTATGGACTACACCCCCTACTCCAGCTATCTGTACCCTACACCTTACTCCAGTGATTGGTAACTACAACTCCCAGCAGTACCAGGGAGAGAAACTGCAAGGATCCAAGGGCGGGGCTAGCAGGAATGGATTCTGGGACATTTTTGGGGAATTAATAGGGTGAGATTGCATCTTGCGCTCGCTAGATCTTGCTCTGGCTCTGGCTCTGGCTCTGGCTCTGGCTCTGGCTCTGGCTCTGCCTCTCCCTCTCTCTTTCTCAGCAAAAGGCTCTCCAGACTGTGTGACTGGTATGTTCAGTCAGCCTAGCCAGCCTAGCCGTAAGGTCTTCCACTTACTTTGTATCTTGCTCTCTTTCCCTGGGTTGCTTCCTGTTCCTTTCCCCTTTTGTAAATAAACCTGTTATTGACCCTTTTGTGTGTACCTGCTGTAACAGATCCATTTATGGGTATGGATAGAAAGAAAAGATATACCATTTTATTGAGAAATTTTGGAATCTTTAAAAAAATTGAAGCAAACGTATTGAGAAAGTTGTAAAGCTATTACTTTAGCAAGAACAATGCCTCTGTCTTGTCAATCAAGACATCAACGCTGACCCTGCTATCTTGTCAGTAATTTCTTCTAAAATATCCAAGATTCTCATTTAGAAAACTAAAACAGGATATTACTCTTGAAGATGCATGAGGCATAATTATTGTTAAATAGTAAAACCATGATTTCAGAGTCCAGACAATACCGCTCTTGAATGTAGATAAAGTTTATTTCATTCCGGGTATCATGAGTTATCAATTTCATTTCTTACCCAATTTGAATTATAATTCACAAATTATATACATTTAAATTGTACATTTTTATGATTTTATATGGATATGTATTTGATATATTTGCCATGATAAAATCTTCCTAAATCGGGGAAGAGATATACACATTCAAGCGCATGAGTATCAGAAAGTCTCCATACGATTCAACAAAGAGAGTCTTCAGTGAGACAAATTATAAACAAAACTGTTAAAAATCAAAGACAGAATCAAAGGAATTTTTTTTTAAGTATTAAGAGGAAAAATTCACTTTGGAACAGAAACTACAACACTGTCAGCAGCTTATACAGCAGAATACTTGCTAACCACAAAAGCATGAACTGTTGTATTCAAATAGCTGAAATAAATGAATACATAAAACAACTGCTAGCCAAGAATACTTTACTGGGCAAAATAGTCTTTCAGAATGAAGATGAGATAAAAACTTTCTCAGACAAATAAATGATATGAGTGTTCATATCCAGTAGTCCTTCCTTACAAGACATATTTAAGAGAATTCTTCAAACTGAAAGAAAATGATACAAACTAGTAAAGTGAAAATATATATTAAAAAATGTAAATGTAAGTAAATGTAAGTATATAATCAGATCTAGATTACCTTAAATCTGTAATAGGGTGTGCTCCTCAATTATCAGCTATTACAAAGTTAAAAGACAAAAATCAATAAAATAACTAATTATAATTTGTCAATGGTTAAATAATAAAAAATGTAAAGTTGTGACATAAAAAATACAAAATGAGGGAGAAATGTGGTTAGAATTTTTGAATGCAATAAAAGTTGATACCAGCATAAAATAGAATGTTGCATGTATAAGATAAGCATCATGTTAGTTGCAAATATCTATTATAGACACAAAAAGGATAAATTTAAATTTCAGTTCCTTAATTTATCTTATCCTGAAATTTCACCCAGATTAAGTCAGGATTATGCTTTCAAATTAAAGTAAAAAATATGTGTCTATGTATATGTGTTATATATAGCCAACTTCTGAAAAACTCATGGAAACTTATGATTGAGAGAAATGATAAATATACAAAAGCTCAGAATTTTCTTCAAACAAAGTCATTGTCAAAGAATTATACCCCGTCTTTTCTAGATCCATTCAGGCCCTACTGCAATAGAAATTCCAAATACTTGTTAGCATATATTTAATCTTTTATCTAAACATATTAAGTTTTTATTATCTGAAGGGAAAATGGCACAAAATTCTAGAGGGGGAAAAAAAAAACTCTTGAAAATCATTTGTGACCTTTTTTTTGGGAAATTTTTTTTTTTTTTTTAAAGATTTATTTATTTGTACATACAGAACTGGGGTACAGGCCAGAGGCTCAGGGGCGGTGAGAGGCTTCACCAGAGACAGAGTGGGGAGCAGAACAGGCAGATCGACGAAGTACACTGCTGAGGGGAGCAGCGAGCGGGTCAGGAGAGGTCTGCCACGCCATGTGGTCTCCTCCGGGGCAGGCGGGAATCGAACTCATGCGGAAGTGGCTTTAGCTTCTCAGTGCAGTGCTTTAACCCGCTGCGCCACCAGGGAGGGCTGGGAAATTTTTATTTTAAAACTTAAATACTTAAATATTAAACTTCTCTCTGTGGAATGGAACTTGTTTCTAATAATTTCTTGGTATGTATCTTGTTTTGATATTATTACAAAGTAATTGCCGAATCTCTAGTCAGGCATACATGTGGATCTGAATCAGTCCTCACGCACTGTACACACCGTTATGTTGTAATTGTTCTAGGTACAAGTTAAAATACAGGTTAAAACAAACAAACCAAAACAAACAAACAAACAAAAACCCCAACAGTATTTGTTTTATTGTGGATCTCATTCAACCTGAAATTTAATTATGTTACTATGTAGGTGTGTAATGTGGATTAATAGTTTCATTGTACTCCTGTGATTAGTTTCTGTTTCTTTTAATTTCTTTTTAGCTCCTTACTGATCTTGAAGTGAAAAACACAGAAGATGTATTCCCTCAATTTAATGCCAGTTTGAGGTGTTTCTCCTGCATCATCAGATCAATGAAAAGTAAATAGCCTACACTTCTTGTTTCACAGTGCAGTATTGATCTTTCTTCAGCTTTTGCTTCCCTTTTTTCCTGCGTCTTGTGTCTTTCAACCCCTGGGACTGAAGTGATTGCCATAGATTGGACAAGCTAACAAGCGCATGATAAGGAACTTGTGTTTTGTGGCATACTCACATACACATGCTGGGTATATAAAGCCTGCCTCTGCATTGAAAGAAAGGTGCCATTTTGTGTACGTGGCACAAGCCACAAGAGAAAGAACTAGAAAGGAAAGAATAGGAAGGAAGAATTCACCTGCTTCCCCAAATCTTTGAAGATAGTGTTAAATTCGGTGATGAAACTATTTTGTAAAATGAAAGATTAATAGCCTATGCAAAATGCCACATGTTTTAGCTTTAGCAATGACTGGATGTTGGCAGCCTGTGGGTAAGTGTCTATCATCCTTTAGTGTCTATGCTTTCTCAAGAATATGTGTTGTGTTTCTTTGCTTTGGTTTGGTTTTGGCTTTTAAACTTAGTCTAATAGGTAATCTTACAATTTAAAAAATAATTATTATATTTTGGATTCCATATTAGATACGAGAAATATGTACTTAAGCCACATATTATTTCATGAAGGAACAGCTACATCTCCTAATGCATCCTAAAAATCTGACTTACTTGTGATGTTTCTTTGAGGTGAAAAGAAATGTTTTTGTAAAGATGTGAACTGATTTATTTTTAATATGTCAAGTAATAGATGGAAAGAGGATAACTTTAAAGTTTAAAAATATTATTTACTCTCTACCTGTCTTTAACATGTTCGTTGTAGAACTAAAAGCCCTCTAAATTTTATTTTGGGAACTTTCTGTAGTCATAGATTTTTCTCAAGCATTAAAAAATGGATAAATGAATAATTGATATTCTTTCACATGCTGTTGTCTCCTTACAGAAGCATAGTTTATGGTGTGCAGTTCACAAGTTTTTTGACATTACTTTAGGATGGTAGGGATCCGGTTTCTTAAATCTGAGGGCTTATTAGTCATGGGTGCCATTGACTTTTGTCTCAATAGACTGATATACACGTAGACTGATATATAATCTCTATAGACTCTGTGTATATAGATATACAAATTTAGCTCTTTTTATGCTCTCCTGATTGAATTAATTTTCATTATTTACAGTCAGATTATCTCGTTTTGCTCCATGGAGGAAAGGAGGATAAGATGCTAGTGGAATTAAGCAAAAGTTTTTGCCTCTCATGGGGATAGTTTTAATGCTTAACTGTGAGGATGGTATGAAGAATGTGTGTGGCATGTTTAACTTATAACTAATTTTAAGGAAGAATATTCACAATGCACAGATTCCTGATTCTGATGTGTAAATTCCTGTATAATATATCAACTTCATATACACCCGATGGACACCTCTGCAATGTGACTTTACTTGCACATTGCGTTCAACATGACATTTTTATATCTGAGTAGAATACAGTGTACATGGAACAAATTAAACATAATGTTGGAGCTTTTTTATATTTCTGAGATTTTACGGCATTTTATACTTCTTGGAGTTGGGTGATAGTTCTAAGGCAAGCTATTATGTAATCCTTAGGGTAACTGTAGTGCTGATTTGAAAGCTATTAATTTTCTATTATAGTGCGCTAAAGATGTTCCGTAGTGTGGCATTCACCTGCATTATTGAGTCAGTGACCAATTGCAGAGTTGCTCTGTGGTGGTTGGAGCTTAACTCAACCCTCTGGGATCTCATTTATTATTTGCAGATATTGATTTTGGAAAAAGAAAAGCTAAGATATGTGAATATAATACTGACTCAGACCTGGGCTATAGCAGTTAACTCTTAGTGGTGTGCATATTCTATGTGTTAACATGTGAATCTATTACATATTCTGTGGTTTTAGCCAAGATAAATTATACCATGTTTACAAAGTTATTATCAATATCTAGCAATATCCAAATATGGAGTCCCCAAATGATCTTGCTGTACGTGCATTGAAACTAAACTTAGGTTTTGTCATATTTATAACTTTCTGTTGTTATATCAATGCAGATAAAAAAGATAAATCCTTATATTATAAAAATATGCTAAAAACAACTCCCCAAATGTATGTCTTTGATATGATCTCTAGTGACAGAAAGTGAGAGCACATGAGCAGTATTGGGGTAATCCTAGTGATTATTTTTCTTAAAGAAACAAATAGTCTGGACAGTCCTTTGGGAAATTTCTTGAGCAGCCTCTGAGACTATAAAAATGAAAAATCTTTTGGGAAAGGTTTTCACATGAAATAATGTAAAATTAGATGACAGGGCTTCTTTGACATGTTAACATTTTGATCTCTTGACTGAAGGGACCCGAAAGCTGGTATGACAGTACAGCAGTCTGCAAAGAGACACTTTTGTGAATGACACAATCATTTTCCTCTGTCCCCGTGTTTAAAGCTAAGACTTAGACTGTGCATTTCCTCAATCTGCATATTCTCCTTAAAATATCTTCATTATTTTTTATAGAGAAGGCATTTCTAGAGAGTCAAAGTAGTTTTATGAAACTATTTTCAAAAAAAATCTTCTAGTTAAATTTAATTATGAATATAAAAGAGTGAAACCTATTTCATTAAAATTTAAAATCAACTAACTTCACAAGTAATGAAAGAAAATTGTGTGAATAATCAATTTTCTCATATAAATCATCTGAAAATAATTGATTACTCAATAGGAAATGTTTGTTAAATAATTTATTATGAACATAACATGTCCAAGGATTATTTTATGTCAAAGGATTTTAATATTTGCTTTGCTCCCTTTTGAACAACACCTTTCAGTTAGTCTTGTCTTCTATTGACAATTTCTTCAAATAAACTATGTCTTTTAGTACATTTATTAATACATGATACTATTTTTTTTTAAGATTTATTTATTTATTCATATTGAGCTGGGGTACAGGCCAGAGGTGTGGAGGGTGAGAGGATTCACCAGAGACAGAGTTGGGAGCAGAACAGGCAGACCGATGAAGCACACTGCTGAGGGGAGCAGCGGGTAGGTCAGGAGAGGTCCGCAGCACCTTGTGGTCACCTCCGGGGTAGGCAGGGCTCGAACTCATGCAGAAGTGGCTTAAGCTTCTTAGCGCCACCAGGGAGGGCCCAATACATGATACTTTTAATTAAACAGAAATATATGTACAGTGTTCTAGACATAAAAATGTGAGAAAACAAGATTAACATTAAAATTTATATATATATATGAACAATTTTAATATAGGAACAAATATTTGATTTTAAAAGCCCAAGTATAGGAATCTAATACAAAGTCATAATGTGTAAAGCATAATTTATTGTATGTTAACAGCAAAAACTATATATATATATATATATATATATATATATATATAGTGTTGTGAGAATACACTAAAATATAGAATTAAAAATCATTTCTATATAAAGTTGATGTTAAAAATTAACTGTTGGTTAGTATTATATAGAAGGATAGTTAACAGATACACATGACCAATGTGATTGTTTATTAAACTAACACTCCACTTATATCAATTAAGAGATGATTAGAGAACATAAATCAAGGTGTGTTTTTAGTCCATACAAGAAAATATGTTAGAGAGGAAGTTGCCCTAAACCTAAGTCTTGATCACTCTTTGGTGCATTTTAGCCAAGTTTCTGAGGGAAAAGTTTGCAATTTTCAATATAGTATTTGATGATTAAATCATATTGAATTTATTTTCAGATCAGTTGTAAATCATGAAAAAAAATCATGAAAACCTGTTGGCTTACTATATCTTTGTTATCATATATGCAATATTTTGTACCTATGAACTTGAGGAGAATGTAGTATTAGGTAGAGACATCACAAGTTAATGACATTGGATTGACTTAAGCCACCACATTATCCAATAGTGAAATTGGATAGCAAACCTTAAACAAGCTTATGGTAAACTTCATCACTTAATTGTGGAATAGGTCCTAATTAGTTCTATTTGGTGCAATTTGAAGCGGGGTAGAGAATCCAAAATCAAGGTTGGAGTGCTGATAATTAAGTACTAGGTATAAAACTACAAAGTACTGGCCCTCCCTGGTGGCGCAGCTGGTTAAAGCACTGCACTGAGAAGCTAAAGCCACTTTAGCTTCCGCATGAGTTCGATTTCCGCCTGCCCCGGGGTGACCACATGGCGTGGCAGACCTCTCCTGACCCTCCCGCTGCTCCCCTCAGCAGTGTGCTTCGTCGATCTGCCTGTTCTGCTCCCCACTCTGTCTCTGGTGAATCCTCTCACCCTCCACATCTCTGGCCTGTACCCCAGTTCAATATGAATAAATAAATAAATCTTTAAAAAAAAAAACTACAAAGTACATTTTTTATGACATATTTTTGATCTGACATAACAGATGTTCCCCTTAAATGCATTAATGCTGTGGTTAGAATTAATAAACTTAAAATTGTTTTTTTTTTTAATTCTTTAGGTATCATTGAACACAAGTCAGTATTTTTGAGTAGCCTTACTTATTTGTCAATAAATGGGAGTGATAATCAACTGACATTAAGGCAGTCAACATTATAAATGCTTTTATGTGGTTAACTGTAAGATCATAATTTCGGTTAATATGTGCACATTATTTTTTCTAATGTAAAGGAGACAAAATAGTCCCATCATTAATAATTGTTATTCCATAATTTCTACATAATAAATATGAGACTACTAAGTCATTTTCTTTTCTTTTTTAAACCTTTTTTCTTACATGATTATTATTCTTGGTGTTTCATTAGTACTCATTATAAGCCATTTTACAAATAACAAAAAAGTATATGTAGGTGTTGTAATATCTTAGTTAATTTAGAAGCTGCATTTTTTTGGCACAATACTCTCTTCATATAGATAGGCATCGCTTCAAGTGTGATCTGTTCCTTTTTAGTGGCCTGTGAGAGAGTACCATAAATTCAGCCCCAATAGCAAAAGTTTCAGCTGTGAGATTTGAGGCAGCCTGTCATGCAAAAAGTAAGACATTCCTCAAGAGAGACAGTTTTCGTTAAAGGTCATTGTTAGGCTCCTATGGGTAAGCAATGAGTCTAGAGCTTCTCTATCTCTGTCCATTCATCCAATGGAACAATTTTATTTCTAAATTTAAGAGTTCAGAGATGCTATTGACCTTTTGACCTTTGGCCAGAAAAGATGCTGATGCTGAAAATGGTTCTTCTTAAATGCTTTACTGTAACTTACCTATTCATATGTCTAGGCACCTACCACGGCAGTCACCACACTGAAATGTATTTGGCCCAGGCTTTTAGCTTCTTCTGGCTTCATTTGATTTTTAGCCCAGACTTGATATTTTATAAGATTATTATTCAAATTCTTTCTGTGATTGCAGTGTAATCTTGTTCCCCTTGAAACTCAACTATTGCAATCCATAGTTTTGTGCACTCTGAAAATGAAAAAAAAAAAAAAAAGAAAAAAACATGAACACTGGACTTAAAAATCCATGATCTCTAATTGTGCTACTAGTGCTATTTGGATGTGCTTTTATTAAATGTTTCATGCCTCTCACATAATATTTCTCTGTGAGCATGTCGCACATGTTCCACACTTAACGAATTTAAAATTTCATTTTCTTGCACTCTGTGATAGACTTCCAGTGTCACTTCTCATTTGGTTCTTCTGTCTCCCTTAAGGATATGAGTGACTTCATTCCTCTACCACCTTTCTGTTTGTAGTTCCGATGAGTACTGGGTAGAAATAAATTCTGAGACCTTCAGTGGAGGACATCAAGTTTCTGCTTCATTCTGACAGGAGACCTTATTACCGAAATCATGCTTTTGTTAGACTCAATTGTGATGGCGGCATAGATGTCAGTTGCAATGAAGAGTCAGAAGACCACGTTTTCATGAATATGGAAGGAAACTTTGTAGTCTTAAGTAAAAGAGGTATTGGGAGTGTTTGTTCCACAGAACAACCAAAGGTGTTAGTAATATATTCTTACGTTTAGGTAATCCTTAGTTGAGAAACTATAACACATTGTCTTTCTACTATAATATAATCATACTTACGTATTTTAAAATATCTCTATATGTTTCTTGGTGTCAACATCAAAGGAAGGATGCTGTCATGTACATCATTTAACTAAGTCTTTTGCAGTGATAATCATCATCACCAAGACAAAATTTCATTGTCAGGTAAACACATTCACATACATATTTTACTAAGCTAGCAGGTTTTCTTGATGTTAATAAGCAATATTAAAACTGATGTTGTATGATGCACATAATATACATATAATATATACTTCAATATATTTAAATTATATATGTATATACTTATGTAAAACATACAAATATGTACACATATACAAGCATGTGTGTATATATGTATGTACATCTCCACAAACATCCTGTATATCACATAGCTGGTGTTCAATGGAGCCAGCATTTGAGACAAATCAAGTGTATCTGCACATAGATCCATGATTTTATTCTCTCTGTCAAACCACCATTTTTAAAAATTCCTAATTCCCTTGGCTTATACAATATTTACTTGCCCTAATTATCATTTTGCCTCTGTGGATACAATTTTTTACTTACTAGCTATTAAATATTTTTATGGCTATGTAGTAACTTTCTCTGTATCGTTTTATACAAGAATGAAAAAAGAGCATAATAGTATAAACTTGACAGTTTTTCTCAAGAACTAAGTAAAATTACGTAAACATACTGTGATAGCTTAGTGATTCATAAATACTGGCATTTGAGAAATATTAGAAGTATATTTATTTATACTTTTGCTTATATTATCACTTATTTCCTAAATTTATTTTTTTTCCATTTTCTGTTATTAAGTTTTTAGTTTTTAAACTTGTATCAAATTACTTCTCCTCTCAGTCATTTGTTATCTTCTATCTGACTACTTATATTATTTATTTACTGCATGTATTTTATTGTTTGGTTATATATACATGCCTTATTTCCAAGTGAATTTGGATTTTTGGAGGCAGGGCCAGACCATTTCCATATCATTATCCATACTTATAGCTGATTGTGTTAATTTTTTTTTATGAATGGGTACATCCAATTTAACCTTCTAATGGTAGAATATCATTTATGCTAAATCATATTTATCAATCATGGCAATGTTTACAATTTTAAATATAATATTGATCTGATAAGGCATGGATATCAAGTCAGTAATATCCCTTGCTACATATCGTATCATTCTCCTAACTTAATTCAAAGTACATTGGTGAATACAGGAAGCAGGTTTTGTCTTAAGCCTATCTAACAAAGTTGCTCTTGACCTTTTGTTCTCTTAGTCTCAACTTTGAAATCAAATATATTTAACACTGTTTTTTTTGTTGTTGTTGAGAATTTTGTCTCTTGTCCCTAAAAATACATTATTAGTGATGAATGATTGGATGAGGCAATGCAGTTTTGCCTATTATTATTTGTTTTAGAGTTGCAGTCCAGGTGGTAGAGCAGTACAGTATCAAAAAATATTTTAAAATATTGGTGGAGTAGACACAAATGATAGTATCGAATGAGTTCTGCATTTGCAGACATCAGAGCTAATCATAAGCATGTATCTCTGTTGTATCATTTGCTAGTCATTTATTAGTGAATCACAAAATGAGATTTTAGGTAATACATTTGTTAGCAAATATTTTGATTTACAAGACCCTCCTTCAGCATTGCCAGTGGTACTGAGACTATTTTTATGTTCCCCGCCTTCGGTTGGTTACCACAGCCTAGTGTTTAAAGCTTTTAACTCTTATATTCAAAGCATAATTTTTCTGAACATTTTCAGCATTTTGAATGCAAAGTACTTCTGTAGCAAGTCATGATACAGTGTCTCAGGAGACGAATGAAGCTGCCAAGTTTTTCTTTTAAGCTGAATTAATGCTTGTGAAGACTGACATCCATGAAGACTAAAGTGCTTCAGTTACAGAAAGTAACTACAACTCAGGAGGGGCAGTCACTGCCTTTTACTATTCTTTGACATTAATACATAACAAAGGATTTGTCAATGTCCTTGTCCTCTTTGATTCTCTAGCTTTTTGCTAAAACTCTTACCCATAACACTATGATTTAATTGTTGTAGATTGGAAATTCATTGTCCGACTGGATCCCAAATACAATTTCTACTATACATTCTTCCGGAAACAATAGTAGAAATATAAACATGAAGGAGACATAAAATGATCAGTGACATCAGATGGTCATACCTCACGAAGCATTGTTCTGGAAGGGGTGCGTGAAGCTATTGGGTTTAGGGTCCAAACCAGACAACTTATAATGAACCTGTGTTCTAGTGCTTCTTCTAAATCTTGAGCAAATGTCCTAACAACTTTACAAAATAATCTGTTCAACTATAAAGTGGGCATATTAATAGTCTCTATCTTACAGGAATAGTGTGTGAATAGAATAAATGAGATAGTGAATTTAAAGTCGTAAATCATGATCTACAGGTGTTCTTTTAGAAGTATACCTTTATCTTTCCTTTAAAATGAAGTATACCACAAGCTGGGGAAAGTAAAATAGTAAAAATATAATAAAATAGAAGTTATAGAAATTCCTTAGCATTAAGAGGGATTGGTTTCAATAATCCCTAACAGATACCCAAATCTTACATGCTTTGTCCCTTATATAAAATAACATATTATTTGCTTATAACCTATTCATCTTCTTCTATACTTTAAATAATTTCTGGATTACTTATAATACTTAATACAAAATAAATGTAATACAAAATAAATCATTGTTACACTGTATTATTTAGGAAAAAAGGCAAGCAAAATATATCTGTACATGTTGAGTACAGATACAACCATTGCAGGCTTAACTACATAGTACCTAGTTTTCATCTACTGTTGGTTGAATCTCTGATATGGAACTCACAGATATATGTAAAAGGACAGGTATATACCTCAACATTTAAAATAAAATATACTTGTTATTTATTATAAGTATTTAATGTAATGCATGGGCCATAGTTAACCTTGAACAAATCTTAGTTTCATCACAATCTTATTAGTGTAATTATTAATACTCTTGATTATTCGGCATTGAATGACCTCAGGAAAACTATCTGGTATTGATTATTCTATTTTAAAATTCTAATTTCTTAAATGATGTGCACATATTGTATTAGAAGGATATGAGTTTGTTTTTTGGACATGGAATGGTACCAAGTTAAGTCATCCTGAAGCATGCCATCTTTTTACAGGATGGTTCATATCTGCTCTCAAGATATCCTTTTTCTGGGCAGTGTTTTGGAGCAACCCAACAGAATAGATCTTTGTTTCTGATTATGTCATATCTTATTTTAACACATGATGTTGATTTTCCAGTGGAACTTCAGTAGATAACATTTTTTAACATGCTAAGTTGTTTAAAGAAGGTTTAGACCATTAAAACTCTCATAACTTGTTAATGTGAACTACTTAGAAGTTGCTGACTTATAGTGACATTTCTGCATGCTTTGTTTTTCTCACCTCTGTTTTCTTTCGGTGAGATATGATTACTTTAGCCATTTGTTCAAATAATTTCCTAATATTGATAGTATCTCTCCTTTGAGAAATTAACTTACAAAGTGTTTTCTTATTCAAATAAATATTTCTTTCATTGTTAATTAAATATGGACATAGATTCCATAGTAAAAATATGATTTAAAAGTTGAAGCCAATTCATTGAATTCATTCTTCACAAAACTTTATAAAGTATATGTGCATACTAATTAGAATTATGTTTTACTATCAGAGACATCAATAAGACAAAATCACATATCACTTTTTTGTATTTTAGCATACATTTAAGCTAGGTATTAACTTCTAAAAGCTGTATTATTTTATGTAGGCTGATATGTACCACTGAATTTATATTAAATATAAGGACCACACCAATTCATCCAATTCATCTAAGGATGAAGCTATTTGTTCAGCTTCATTTTCCCCAGGTAGTCATGACACATGGGTATTTTATATACATGTGACTCACATGAGAAACTTCTGGGGTGGGGGATTTTGGAGGACATAACCTTCAAATTTTTTATTTTATTAGCTTTGAGCACAGGTCTTTATACTGTGCAGGTGGGGCAGGAACAAAGATCAAAGCTCAAAGAATAAATATTAAACTATTTTTGTGTGCTTTCTGGGTGTACATTTTGAAACTAGCCAACAGATCAGAAGTATCTTCTAGATACCCAGAAATTATAAATTATCAAAGACATGCTACATTTAAAAAATTCCCACAGTATCTTTTAAATTTGATTTCATTTAGAAACTAGCGTATCTGTCAAAATTCTAAGGGAATGTCAGAGGACCGAGTGGATAACTCCCTTTTATACAGAACAGGAGTGACCCCTGAAAGCCCATCATGTCCTATTTTTTCCAAACACTAGGCCTGAATGTCATTTACCATTACCTTGAATTCTTTTCTTAAATAAGCTTATGAAAAATTAGAGGTAAAATATGATATATACAGATAGTTCAAGTAGGTTGCAAGTTTCCAGCAAAGTTGAACTTAACATTTTACTGAGGAATGTATTAAATATTCTTATCTGTCGAAAGATAAAAGGCATATCTTTATTGAAAGTATACCATTATGTGGAAATATTATAGTAAAAATTCTAATATTTCATAAAAGATATATGAGAAAACCAGTGATAGTGAACAAATGAAATTTCGGGTGTTTATTTTAAAATGCAAATGAAATAATGATAATACCATGAAATAAAATGATTTAAAATCTAAAAGCATAAGCTTGTCTATATATTTTTGAGACCGAAATTTTTTTCTATATAGAAATTTAAGAGTTAGATATCCTGAATAGAAAGAAGCATTTATAAAGATAGTCTAGTTGGTAGTAATGCTATACTTAGTCATACATTTGATGAAAAGTTTCTGAGAAATAATTTAGGGTACACTTAATTTCAGTTAATTCCTATAATTTTTAGTTTTACTAATGTTTTAGTAAGTATATGACATGTGCATTAGTTTGCTAAGATTATTAAAGAAATTATTTCATGCTGAGTGATGTTAAACTGAAATTTTCTGTATCACAGTTCTGCAGGTCAAAAATCAATAATGAAGTTGATAGAAGGATTATGCTACCTCTGAAAGGCTGGGAAGTGTCTATTCAGTTATCTTCTAGTTCCTGGTAGTTCTTTGACTTGTGACAGTGTAACACAGTTTTCGGGGGTTATTCTCCCTATATAGATGTTTCTGTGTCCTTATTTCTTGTAAAGATACCAGTCATGGCCCTCCCTGGTGGTGCAACAGGTTAAATGTGAAGTTAGCCGCAGCCACTTCAGCACGAGTTTGATTCCAGACTAGGGGAATACAGAACAGGATCCACATGGCACAGCAGACCTCTCTTGTCATGCCTTCTGCTCCCCTCAGCAAGGTATTTAGTCTGTCTGCCTGTTTTACTCTTCACTGTCTCTAGTGAATCCTCTCACTGCCCCTGCACCTCAGGCCTGTACCACAGTTTTGTATGCATAAATAAATAAATCTTTAAAAAATTATTTAACCGAAGTAAGTGTGAATACAAATTATGGTTTCTATTCTTTGGTTTCTGTTGAAGCTGCCCTAACTATACAGATTAAATTCAAGATGACACAATTTTCAACATAACTCTCTTCATTGCATTGTACCCACAAAATTCTTTCTTTGGGTAAAATATTTATAATGAAGCAAATCATGATCATGATGAATTAAAAATATTTTATCATATGATGTGGTGAACTCAAAATTTTGTTTGGTGAACATAGTAATTTGCTGTGTTTTAGAATACCAGATAACAACACTGGCATGGTGCATATAGAGATTTTTTTACTGATAAGGAACATCAGTGACTTGTCATTATTATTTGAGAAAACATCCATGTCTCAGCGCCTAGAAAAAATTGGATCAAGGAGTTGACATTCTTTTGAAATTGGCATTATAATTCATTTGAATAAATGCTTTGAATAATTCTCTGTAAATGCATTCAAAAGTAGCACACAAATATGTGCTTAAATTTCTTTGGAAAGGAGTAAGATGTCCAAATTTTCTAAACTGAGATCACTTTACAGAAATGAAAATGATAGCCAGAAAAACCTTCAAAAATTGGACTTTTAAATATTGAATATATATTTATAATTAATTATTTTTGAAGGTTGTGAAAACAGACTGATGCTTTTAGGTTTATCTCTGATACTTTAAAGGAGTAATAAATTTACAGTAGTCAAGTTATGTAGACAAGTGTACAAATATGGAAGTGTGAATAAGAAAGATGAGGTATATATAAACAATGTAATATACTCTGCTATAAAAAATTATACTCTTGCCATTTGTATACACACGTGTATATGTGTGTGCATATTGGTGTATATTTCTTCAAGTTTGTGTATTATATATAAAGAACCAAGACAAAATTTTGAGCATACATATATATGACAAAAACATGCACATACACACAGAGGAAGTGATTATCCTAACACCTTTAAATATCCTTATCCTGAAACTATATAAATTGCATTATATAATATATACTGTTTTTCTACCTAGGTCCTTTCATCCTGTCACTTAACACTTATTTGTGTGATTCAAATATATTGATGCATAGTTGTGATCTGTTCATTTTTAGTGCTGTATAGAAATTCATCATATCAATGTATTATCTAGCCCCTATATTGTTAAAGAACATTTAGGCTGCTTCCAGTTTAGAGTTATTTTAAATAGCACTGCTATGAACATTCTTAAATATGTCTCTTGGCAAACAGATGTGTGAATTTCTCTGGGATAAATATCTAGGATTGGAATTTCAGGTTCATAATGTATGCACATATTCAGCTTTATTAGATACTTCTAAACTATTTTCTAAAGGGTTTTATTTAATTTACAATCCCACAAGCAGTATATTCCTGTTCTAGTTACTTCTCTTTATTATCATTAGTAACTGCATATTTTACTCTAGCTATTTGGGTTGATGTTTACTGATATTGCTTTTTGTTCCTAATTTGCAATTCTCTGATACTCAATGAAGGATAATTACCCTATTTTATGTATTTATTGAATATTTCTATGTGATGACTATTAATAGAAAGTTCCCTCATACTGTCCTGTGTTCCTTTTACTATCTACTTTTCTTTTCTACCCTCTTAGAAATTAATAACAGTTAATCCTGTTTGGCCTGCCTATGTGAATCTTTTATGTCTAGGTTGCATGTTCATGTACTTAACCAACACAGTTATTGCTTGTTTGAATATGGGGATGTGGAATCCATGATGTGAAGGAAAGAATATATATTGTAAGCAGATGCCTTACTGCATGGGCATCGTGCCCTAGGTCCTTCTTTAAGGATCAACTGCAAAATGATCTGTTTGTATAGTTAGTTTTCAATGTTTTTAACCTTCCTTTAAATAGAGTAACACACACTGAAATTTTTGTATTTTTTTCTTTGTTTAATGTTTTTAAGGAATATCTTCCTTATATTGGTGAGTGATACTTTGTTGTATACAATCACCATTATTTATTCATTTGCCTAATTATTACAAGTTTGATTGTTCCCATTTGTGGAGTAATTTCATTTATTAATTTTTAAGAATTCTTTCTATTGTTTCGATTAGCTCTGTCCAATAAAACTTTCCATGTTGTCCAATATAGCAACCACCAAGTCACTTATGCCCACTGGGCAATTGAAATGAGGGACTAGATATTTAATTTAATTTTAATTAAAATAGTCAAATGTTATTAGTGACCAAAGGACAGGACAGCTCTAGATCCACATTTCTTTTTTTTTTTGCCAGATATATAATAATGTGACATATTTTATTAGTCAGTGACTTGGGATTTTTTAAATTTAACAGCCTTTTCATGAACAGAGTTTTGGTATTGATAGATTTCAGCATTAATTTTGAATTTTTTTCATTTGTATGTTGCTAATGTATAGATATGTAATTGACTTTCACTATTGAGACTTTTTAAATTCATTTATTAAATCTACTAGTTCCTTTGGGTTTGTTTTGTTTTACTTTTTAAGAATTTCTTTGTTTTTTTTCTATATATATGATCATGTCAAGTACTAATAGATTTGAATCTTGTTAGAAAATGTCACAACTCAGCTTTATCAGTCCTCTTGAAATCAAGCATTGATTGAACATAACAAATGTTTTATAAAAACAAGAAGTAATTATATTTCTCTAATTTAGTTACTTACAAGAGGGATAGCATTTTAAAATTTGCTTGAGAGGATATCAAACCAACTCATTGAATCCTTTGTGTGTCATCTAATGGTGGTTTTGTGTCAGTTATTCAAGTCTCTCCCAGTAATAGGTCTCAAAGACACAATACAGAAATATGCTGAGTCTGTAGAGTTTCTGTCTAAGCCCAAAAGTATGCTCCAAGTGAGTGAAGACCCTTGACACGAGAAGATTATATGAGAACATAATAAAAAGAGCTGTAGCTGGGGCATTTACAAGAGCTAGACTGACACATTAAATCTCTTGAGGCCCTGAGGAGAAGCTAGAGTAACAGCTAAGAATCTTTCTGGGTTACAGCTTTCTTTAATATAAAAAGCATTTATTAAAAGTATATAGGGTTAACAGGTAAATTGGTTTAAGTAATGAAGGCTAATATAGATGAATAGTTAATTGCAAAACTGTGGTATAGCTATCTAGTTTCATATAATTCAAATTAATTCTGTCTGTAAAGCCTTGTATCTTTGAACTCTAAACCTTAAAAGCATTATCTTAAAAATGGAAATTTTAAATTCCTTTTTGATATTAAGTGGATGCCTACATACACTTATAGTATAAGCTTAGGGCAGGAATTGAATCCTTTTCCACTTAAACATTATGGCAGTGCCTCTAGAAATGTCATAAAAATGACTAAAATATATGATGTTGTAATGCTTAGTATTAAGTTGTTGCTGATTCTTCAAGTAGTAAACAGTGAAGAATAAGATATGTAGCATTTGAAGCTACAAGAGCTATATCTAGTCACTGGAGTACTATTTAGAAAATATCTGTTCAATGCAGTACAGTATATTGGTGTTTCTATATATTTTCTCTGAAAACTTTCATATGTGGTTAGAGTCTAGTGAACAGAGGGAGTAGGTCTGATGTGCTGGTGAGGAGGCAAAAAATGTCTTATATACAATAATGACACGGGTGGATCTTTTCCTATATACTAAAGGAAGTTAGTAAAATAGTAAAATGAGGGTAGAATCACAGGAGTATGTTTGAATGGAAAATTAATCTTTTTGCAATGTTTAATAGATAATGCTGAGTGGACAAATGAAGAAGGGTCAAATGTTAATGCTCAGGAAGTGAATTGAACATTTTGAACAAAATCGAGGATAAACTATTGAACAAATGAATTCATCAAGAGAAAAATCAAGTGAAATGCTGTGTTTAAAACTGTATAATTGCTAAAAGTTACTTGTACATAAAATCACTGGTTGAGGTATTGAGCATTTCAGTAAGTTGGTAAATTATTAGCATTCTAGTGATAGCTGTAGTAGTAATAGCTTTCTCAGTTTAAAATATTAAATTTTAAGGTACAATAAAGGTCTAGTAATTGGTTGTTTTAGAACTTGAAGTGAAAGCCCAGTTCTCCAAATTCATTTTATTAAGGTATTTCCATTCCAAATGAATGATAATTAGTGGTAGTAGTGATTACCACTAATTACTTGCAATATATAGATAGATAGATTACAAACTTTTGGACTTATTTATTGTTTTATATGATATAGTTTCAAAAATGAAAATAAATATTTCCTTTTTAGTAATATATTATGGGATGGTAACAAATCTTGTGTGTTCTCTTAATACTTTCATGGCTTTGATTAGCACATTTATTTCTATGTCACTCATATCTGAATTTCTAAAGTAAAGTGTTAATGGAAACTTTTATTCTTTTATAATAAGTCAGAATTGCTAAATTAAAAAATAAATACAGCAAATCACTGTATTGGAAATTTAGATAGATATAGTGTGATGCTTTAAAAGGTTTTCATTATTCATGCAGCTCTGTTCTCAAATCAGAGTGGCTTAAAATTTTAACTGCTGGATGTAGGAAGGTAGTGCGTTAAAAGTTAGGCCATCTCCCTGTTGGTGCAACAGGTTAAAGCACTGCATTATGAAGCTCTCTGAAGCCAATGCAGCACGAGTTCGATCACCGGCCAGGGAGCTGATCCACATGGTGTGGCAGACATCTTCCGACTGCCTGCTGCTCCCCTCAGTAGTGTACTTCCTCAGCCTGCCTGTTCTGCTCCCTATTCTGTCTCTGGTGAATCTTCCCACCCACCACACCTCTGGCCTGTACCTCAGTTCTGTAAGCATAAATAAATAAACCTTTTTAAAAACTTAGGCCAGGAGATAATAA
Organism: Condylura cristata; assembly: GCF_000260355.1. Taxonomy (NCBI): domain Eukaryota; kingdom Metazoa; phylum Chordata; class Mammalia; order Eulipotyphla; family Talpidae; genus Condylura; species Condylura cristata. The sequence continues at coordinate 25,559,975 of NW_004567108.1, read as the reverse complement.
TAATAATAATAATAATAATATGAACAACTATATATCAGAGACATTTCACGGGGATGGAGTGGGGAGTGGGATCAAAAACGGGGAGAGGGAATTGCAGCATTCATTTTTAGGCTGGAGTAGCATAGAGAATGCTTCATATACCTGAACCTTGAGGAACTGATTGAATTTACATAAATGAGGAAGAGAGGGGTACAAAAAAAAAAAAAAGTTAGGCCAGGCGCAAAAATAACAGGCAGCCTCTTTGGGGGGAGAAGAAAAAGAATGATCACTCTTATTAATCCTAACATTCTCTAAAGTCTAATGAGCTGACTGAAACTACCGGAGAGAGATGGGAAGGAAAGACAAGGAAGTGGGGAGAGGCCGATGATGGCAACTACAGGCATTTTAGTGTGGATGTGGTATGGTAACAACATTTAAAGGGGGAGAAACTATAACTCTAAATCATATACTTACTACACGGTAAACCAGTGTTACTTCAAGTCAATTTTAACAAAAATACCAGTTAAGAAAGAAAAAAAATATTTATCTTAGTAGTTATAAGTTATTAAAATGATGGTCATTTGTTAGAAGCCACAGACCCACAGGACTTGATTCAGCCCTGTGTATACTTAAATTGATTGGCTGATTGCCTGCCTCCATGTTGACAGATATGGAGGGCTCAGGATATCCCCCCAAATCCTTTCTAGTTGTTTGTACTGACTTACATCAGTAACTTTGACATAACGCAACACTATGATGTTTTATACATTTCAGCTTTTATTTTTTTAAGATTTATTTGTGAATACAGAACTGGGGTGCAGGTCAGAGGTGCAGGTGAG
>NW_004567108.1:25538058-25558847 GCF_000260355.1 Condylura cristata | reverse complement strand
GAGGGGAACAGTGGGTGGGTCTGAAGAGTTCTGTTGTGCCATATGGGTCAGCTACCTGGCGGGGGATCAAACTCACAAGCTATTTTGTCGCTGCAATAGCTTCATAGTGCTGGGCATTAACCCCTTGTGCCACAAAGTAGGGCTCCAATTCTTCTTTTTGCATTTCATTTAACATTATCTTAGGGTGTCTGGTAATTATTTTGTTCTAATGAAGGAATCAAACACATTGATCTCCACATTTCTGTGGTCAACCCATTTCTGATTTTGTATATAATCTTTACCTAGCATTTACATGCCTGACAATAATTTACTTTTTGGCTTTTTTCCATGCCTCAAGCATATTAAACTCTGCTAACTTTCTAAGTGGTTTTCAGCTAATATCTTTTGACTGGCAAGTCAAATTCAATTAAAATTATTATAATTGCTTAGAAATTCAGATATTTGTATCAATATTTGGCCTGAGCTGAATGTATTCTAGTTATTATGCCTAAAGGCATAACAACTTGATAGTATAAATAAGGAAATCATTTAACCACCCTCATCCCCATCCTACATGCACAAAGTGACCTAACTAAAATTTGACTTTGTTAATAGAGACAAAGTACATAAGTCAGCAATTATGCAAATCCAGTAATTATGAAAATCAACTATATATAGTTGATATTATGACTGTTCACCAAAATGTACTTCTATATAGCAGAAGAAATAAATTTATTTCCTTCAAGAAAGTCATGTGTGCCCATGTGGTTTCCTTTAATCAATTCAATTTGAGTTGAAGTGATATGTAATTTGTGCGATTCTTACATTCATTATTGCTTGGCGAGGTAATTGTGAAAATACTTGTTGAAATGCCATAATAAAATAAAAGTGTGAATGCTAAATGCAGCTATGAACAAGCACCTGGACACTTAGTGGAATTCATGTGACTCTGTGGTAACCTTAGGATATGCCACTGACACAGGTGTCTTAGAGCTCAAGGTCCCACTGGAATCAGAGAGTTAGGGTCGAGCATGGTGGTAGGGTGAGTACAGCAGATTAGCACAAGCCATCCTCCTGGTAGTTAATGAGAATTTATGAGATTTAGCCAAAATTTTGAAAAGCAGATACATAAGTGACAGTAATAAACCAAGAACAGAAAACAAATGAGACATGTACATTGCACATAACATGGATTAGTGTTTCCCACCACATTTTTAAAAGTATTTTTTTTAAAGATTTACTTATTTATGCATACAGAACTGGGGTATAGGCTAGAGGTGCAGGGGAAGCAAGAGGATTCACCAGAGACAGAGGGGGAAGCAGAACAGGCAGATCGACGAAGTACACTGCTGAGGGGCAGCAGGCCACCAGGAAAGGTCTGCTGTCCCATGTGGGTCACCTCTGGGGCAGGGATCCAACTTTCACTGAAGCAGCTGTGGCTAGCTTGTAGTGCTGTGAACCAATCAGTTGTGCCACCAAGAAGGGCCTCCCTACCACATTCTTTGTGCGAGTGTAGAAGGGAAATGGGCATATGGTTCTCTAAATCATTGTTTTATCATGTGTCCATCAGAGTATTTATTGCAGCATGGAATAATAGTTAGAGATTTTTGCTATGAGATCAGACTGCTTAACTTGGTATACAAGCACTGTTAACTACCTGTGGGATTTTGGGACAGGCTGATTAAATTTTCTGTGCTTTAGTCATGTGGTCAGTTGGTATATCTGTCCTTTTTAGTCACCTATCCTTTAGATTGGTGTAACTAATAAATAATATAAGTATCTGTCCTTTAGATTGGTGTGATTAATAAAAAAGTATTTCCATAGGTAAATAATAAATAGTATTTGGTCTAGCTATTAGTACCACTTTTATTATTATAGAAGTTGTCATTTTTCTCCAAGACAATGAGATAAGACAAGAAAATGAGACCAACCCAATATACATGGAATTGAATATTTTCCCCAACTGTAATCGAAGATGACAGGTATATCTTAAAGAAATTGTTGAAGGAAAGAAAACCATTATGAGTTATATAGATAAATCTGATTAAAAAAATTATACTTTGAACAACTGCAGAAAGGAAGAATTCTATGAGATTAATGATAAGTGCCTTTGGGTTAGCATGTGTGTGGTTCAGTGTATGCCTTTATGAAAAACACAAAATTGGGTAGACTGAATGACACAGGAAAAATTCCACTTAGATACTATAGTTGCTATTCCTCAGACATATCAAAAAGTAATTTTCTTCTTTTACTAGTTTCACATCAAAGAGGAATTCAAACATTGGCTTACAAACTATGTTCCCCATGATGGCAGTGGACTGACTAACTACAGCAATTCCCTGGAACTTCTGAAGAGAATAGAGTGGGACATAACAGCGGGAGCTTTGAATTCAAAATTGTCACTTAAAACCTGTGCCATTTATCCGTTTTATATGTGGGGTTGGCCATTTTCAGATCCTGTTTTACAAAACAACTCTGTGACCAAAAGGATTAGAGACTAAGACATTATTATATTTGTAATTATTGAATGCAATTATGTTAGGATTAATTATATAAAATATACTTTCATTTCAACTATCAGTTAAGTATTTATTTATCTGTACTCCTGAGTCAAAGAAGTCCTTTTGGATATGGATGGACATTATGTAGGCTCAGTGGTGTCAGTGTCAATTATATTCAGGTTTCCAGTGTCTTTAGAGCAAAGAGGCCCTCAGGAGCTCACTGAATCCACCAGGTTTCTGATCTGCTGAGTTACACATAATGCTCTTGGCAAGGCCAATTGGCCCATGATATTTTTATTGACAAGATCATTCTAGAGGCATCTAAGGAACATTTTTATTTTCTTAGGTCCCAAACCAATATACCTTAAAATACATAGTTCCTTCATTCAGTTTTGTGCAGACACAACAAGGGAAAAATTACGAATAAGAGACAACATCCTTGAACACTGAAATGGTCTTTCTTGAGATGGTTTTGAATGGGGTAAGAGTTCCATGAGTGAAAGAAAGACATAGCATATAGATCTGGTATAAAAGTTTACAGATATGATTGTATAGACTTAATAGCTATCTGGATCATTTTGAGATGAGATTGGAAATGTGACTATCTATTTTTGTTACCTGTTACTGGATAGCAAATCACCCCAAAGTCTAGAAGTTGAAAAAATCAAACCAAACTTATTGTCTCTGATGGTTTCTGTGGTCCAAAAATGTGTACACGGCATAATGGAAATAGCTTGTCTCTTTCATGACTTCAGTGGGAGAAGCTGAATGTTGAATGCTGAAATTACCTGTTCATGCCACTCACATGATACTGTTTTACGAAACAAATCTGTAACCAAAAGAATTAGAGATCAAGACAATATGTTATTTGTTTGAATTAATTATATAAAAAAATAGACTTTTTATTTCCAACTATCAGTTAATTGCTTATTTATTCTACACTCCTGAGTGTTGCTATCAGAGGACTCCTCAACTAGAGAGCTTACCCAAAGCACTTTAGTGTGGTATCTTCATGTTATCTAGTCTTCAGCATAACATACTGACCAAGTTCAGAGAGACAGAGAGTCAGAGAAAGAAAAGCAGGCAGGAATCATTGCACCTATTATAATATACTCATGAAAGCCATAACCAGTTACTTCCACCAATTGTAACTTACAAAGATGCACCGAAGATTAAGAGGAAAAAACATGCATTCTATCTCCTTATGAAGATATATAACTGTCACATTAAATAAAAACATGTGAAATGACAGGTATTCATTTCGGTATGATGTAGTCTGCAATGTGTGAGACGTAAAAAGAATGATGAAAAAAGGATGAGTACATTATTGTGCTTTGTTTAGAGGTGGTACTCAAACCTTTTCTCCTACGAGCTCTGAACCAGTTCACACATACTCACATGAACACACACACACACATATATACACACATATAGACTATACAAACATATCATTTGCACACATACACATATATGTTATGTCAGTTTGATCATGCATAATGCTTCAACGGAAAATGCAGATCAAAGTCGAAATCAAAATGATTTTGTCATGAAATGAATTTTCTTGCCAACCCATGGAGCTGTGAAGATGCATCTCAGTGAGCTTGCCTTCACGCAGAGCAACAAAGCAGGATATATATGAAGAAGAAAAACACAAGAAAGAAAAAAAGAAAAAAAAAAAACTGTACCTTTCTCGCCAAGGAATATTTTCTCTATTCTGTGGAATCATCTTTAATTGGAGTGTACTTGCAATGCTGCCAGATAGAAAATGGAACTGAGGGCAAGCAGAGTCTTAACAGGTGTTCGGACAAACTAAAAGTTTCAAAGGGACTTGCTTTTTGCAGCCAACATGATCGATACAGATGCACACTTTGGCTTCTTTAGACGGACTGGCCTAAATTCTCTTTTTTGAGAAAAGTTTGTGAATTTATTCCATGCTAAAACCTACTGTGATCTGATCAGCATGGAAACACTTCTTTCTTAGAAATGATCTCTTGTCATGAAATATTCAAACACAAGACAGGCAAGGTTTTGATTTTTAATGATTCCATAAATTATGCTTTGTACTGTGTTTTGGGATTTTTTTTTTTTTTTTGTATTGTAGTCCTTGGATTCAAGAATCAGACTTTTACAGAGAATTTGACATTGTCTCTCCCTTTTCACTCTCAGAGTAGCTTTGTGAAGCTTAGCTTGTGGCTTTCTTACTGGATGGAACTTTCCCAGTTACACAGGTAAATCACCTGCCATTGTGAGCAATCTTCACAGAAGGTTAAATTTATTCTACTCCACAGAGTGGGAACCCATCTTTGTAAATAATTTTATTATGCTCCTTTATAAACATTTTGGTAGAAGAAAATTCCTGGTTTAACTCAATAACTTAGTGTATTTTCTCTGCTCCACGAATTAGATTGATTATGGTGGCATGTGAGATTGATAATACATAGATCTGTGTTATGACAGCTATTGTTTTAGTGCCAAGCTGAAGAGGAATGCTTCCTTAAATGTATCATTGTATAAAATATTGACCTAGAGAACTTCATTATTCAAGCTGGAGAGACAGTCACTACTTAACAGTAATAAACTGTTTCTGTGTTACATTGAGAATACTTCGGGAAATATGAGAGTTGTCAAATCTCTTGAAAATCCTGTCTTTATAGTACACATGACACTAAAGCTATAGCTGTATTTTCTGCTAATAAAAGCAAAAGCACAGACAGATGTGAAGAATATCACTGTGCACTGACAAGAAACTAAGAAAAATGAATACCTGGTTGAGGAGTAAGAAAGACACAGGCCAATGACCTTGGGCAGCTTCCCTCTTCTATCTTTGTTCTTATAAGGAGAGCAAAGATAATGCCATGTTAGAATAAAAAATAAAATAATCCTGAGGCTTGAAGCTGTATATATTTTATGAAAAAATATTCTGAAGTGTCTCTTAACAGTCACATGAGATAACATAAAAATAAAAGCTACTGAATGTCAACCAGAAATGTTTAGCAAAGTATATTTTATAAGTTTCTGAATATGATATATATGTATATACATACATACATATATACACATATATACATATATATGTATGTATGTATGTACATATATATATATATATATGTACACATTTTTTAAATGATAGTTTGGACCAAGTTGATTTTTCTTTCATTTGTTAAATAAGAAACTTGCTTCCTATGGGCCTTAACATCTCCTCTTGGCCTATTGTATTGTTATTCAAAAGCTTCCCACCCCTTTCAGAAAACTGTGGTTAACATTATTAAAAAATAAACAACTAGGATGCTTTTTCCAAACTGTTGTTATTGGGACCCTTTTGTTTGAAACATCAACACTCAAACTGGAAGAATAAGATAAAGCAATAGCAAAAGAAAAATACCTATCGATGTTCAGTATAATTAATCATCCTGAAGTACTTCATTAATAATTAATGAGTGTGATTGATTTTACTTATTATTGTAATTCTTGAAATTTAGAGTTTCACAAAACATATATATGTTGTAATGTTTAGTTATTCAAAATATCAAATTTAACAGACAACCAATAAGTAGTTCTGATTTTTAATTATTTCAGAAACTTAAAATTGGTTATTTTTTAACAAAAATTCTTTGTTGTGATAAAAAGTAATTTATCTGATACCTGTTGGTAATGACATAAATTATGTATTTATTTAAAAATAATGTGTAAAACTAAAAAATAGTGTTTTTATTCTCAGGCATCTTATTTTTTGAAGTTAAGATATAATTAGAAGAATTTTCTGTTACCAACTTTATTATTAACAGCTTGTTAATAAATATGCTTCATGCTATTCAGATACCTGAAATGTTTTAAAAAAACTATAGAGAAAAATGTGATCATACAAGCAAATGCAGATGTAAAGGGCAAAAAACTTAAAAAGTAGAAATAAGTGTTGTTCAATACTATGGAATAAGAAAGCATAGAGTAATAAAAAATATGACTAAGCTTATGATCAAAATTTCCTTTGTACTTTTTTAAAAATCTGCTGACTTATTGTATAATAGATTTGTGCCCTTGGAGTTCATTTATCAGTAAGTTAGTAATAAGTAGTGAGAAGTTTTTGTTTAGGTCCTACTCAGCTTTTACATTTCATAGTTCTAGAACGCGCTGTTCTAAAGATTGGCTCTGCAATTCTGAAGAAAATAATTTTAGCATCTTATTCCCTTAAGCAACAGTTTCTCATGTCTGTTCAGTGCTGGGAATAAGCAGGGTAGTGTCTTCTTTCTTAGACTTTTCCTCTTGAAAGTTGATAAAGTGCTTGCATGTCAAAAATTCTTGCAGACTTTATGCCAAATAAAATAATTGAAGAGAAAGTAAAATTAATTAATGTGTATTCTAGTAGCAGTTGGTTAATATCTTCTGAATTCAATTATTAGTAAAAATATCCACAAATAATCAGCAAACTTGACAGCAAGTCTTTCTGAAATGAACAACTATGTAGTAATCCACTCATAAGTGATCAAGATAAGATCTATTTCCAAGCATTAGAATCTAAGACTTTAAATGTGAAGTCTGATGATCATCTTTAATTCCTTTGCCATCAGTAATAGTTTCACCATTTGATATAGAACCTACGCTATAACCCGGATCTCTCCATTTGATTATGCACAAATAGTCACCAGACATTTTTATATTAGATAGTATGAGGCACTGTCAAATATAAATCTGTGTCAAACTGGCAAAGTAATTGGAAATCTTCATGGCATGTTGAAAAATGTTCACTTATGATTTGGACATAGTGAATTTTTAACACAGTATATAATACTTGAAACCTGGCTGATCTAACAATGTCAAACATGCTTAATATCATTCTACATGACAAACAGAGTAGTATTCTATGAGAAAAGATTTACACATCAAACTCCCTTTCAAAGCTATCATTTTAATTTTCGAAACTATAATAAAATATATTGCTGCTTACTTAGCAGAGATGCTAAAATGTAGTTTCAAATAGAAGCTGCCAAGTGACATTGAGGTAACCAGTCTGTGTATCACTAGAGGTTCTAACAAGATATTCTTCCAAGTATCTTCTTCTTTTTTTAAAGGTTTATTTATTTGTGCATACAGAACGGGGGTACAGGCCAAGGGTTCAGGGACGGTGAGAGGATTCACCAGAGACAGAGTAGGGAGCAGAACAGTCATATCGACGAAATGCACTGCTGAGGGGAGCAGCGAGCCAAACAGGAGAGGTGTGCTGCATCATGTGGGTCATGTGGGTCATGTCCGGGGCCAGAGATCAAACTCTCCTGAAGTTGCTGCGGTTAGCTTGCAGTGTAGCACCCTAACCCGTTGCACCACCAAGGAAGTCTCATATCCAAGTATCTTCTACTACAATATTTAATTTAAAACAAAACTATCAGCTCTGATTCTAGGTTTTTCAAAAGTTTAAAGTATCTTGAAATAGCTGTTGGCTCATGTCTTAAAATGCATTTTAGAGTCATAGGACAAGAAGTTAAGACACAACAGCAGAATTCTGCCCAGCCTTTCCTCTAATACTTTCCATGCATCCTAGACATTAATTCTATTGCTTCTGCTATCTCAGGCTTTATTTGTTGTAATTTTGGTTTTGTATTAATATTACCCATCAAGTGCTATTTTTTAAAAGTCTGTCTTATATAGGCATATATTTGTATATTCCTATTTGTTTCTACATTTTCCTACCATATGTTTAGACAACAATGACTGAAAAAAAATCTTTTGTCAACGGTAACTAAGACAGTACCTCTTCCCTTCACCTTCCTCCATCCACAGAATCCATAATCTTATTCGCACCTAAAATAACAGCACCAGATGCCCTTGACATATAACCACCTAGTTCTAATGATTAACCATGAAATGAAACAAAACTAGAAGTCTTCAGGATGAGAGGAAAGGAACCAGGGAGCTAAAGGATGTAAGGGTACTGATTTGAGAGATCATGAGGGAGAAAGAGGTAAGGGAAAGGCAATTGGGTGACCAAGAATTAACCCCAGAAGCCCCAAGGACACAACAGAGATACTGGCCCTCTTAACATAACTCTAAGGATTAAATGCTATGATGCAAATGTAAAATTACAGGCTGATTTATATTATACAGTATTGCAGGAGATTTTGTATAGGAATATCTTTTGTTATGATCTCTTGGTGGTAATAGACTTTACCCAACATTATCTCCATTCCTTGATCCCAATATTAAAGTAAGGTGTTAGCATGGGAACTGTTTTGTTTGGATGTGGGAGTGATGAAGTACTTCAGGATCTAACATTTTGAAGTAAAGGTTGGCAAGAGGAGAAGGAAAATGCATTAGTTTCCTTCTGTGTTTCTCATCTCTGTCACTAGGTTTCCTCTTCCATACAAAGAAGCCAAAACATAGATGCAAGCTGGTAGCCTGTTAAAGATGAATTACAGGATATCGTGTTCTTAAGTCAGAACCATGGGGTATAGCATCTGGTACTTTCACCCTGTGAAAGACTAAAATTATGATAATTAGTAGAGACAAATGTGCAACTCGTATAACCAATATTCTCAGATTGGTTTGTAAATGAAAATGCCAATTCACTAATTTGTATTGGGAATGAGCCCACTATAATGATAAAATATTGCTGTCCAGTGGTTAGAGAGTTCCTGTTCCAAGAACTAAAGCAATTGAAAAACTTAATTTATATTGAAAAAAAAAAAACTACTTAGTATATATATGTAGCTTCAGGAGAATATACATTTTTACTCCAGTTGGCAGCCTAAATTGTGATTTCCAAACTATAGTACTTTGAATTATGTGTGAGGACATGGTGCATTGCCTCAGAGTACCAAATTTACTCTATGATTTATTCTTTTAAGAAAATCAGGAATAGCAAAGTTATTTAAAAATAAAATTTAAAAATATTTGTATTAAGACATCACAGTGATACCATATGCAGAGAAATGCAAAATGCAAGTACTATAAAAATATAAAATCAAGTTTTCATTTTTTAGCAACTGCTGTGTCAGCTAAAACAGGTGCAGTCTTACTGGACTCTGTACCAAGAGTTTATTTCTTTCTACTAATAAGAAATAAATATGCTTTTTTCTTTTATCAGTAAATTTTAGTGGTCAGATTTGTAAATGATTTACTAGCTGAACTGACTCCAAGATCCATGGAGAGGTAGGAAAAGGGGGATACACTATAGATCCTTCACTCCAGCACAGACTTTTCGGGAGCCATTGTCCATTTGTCCTCATATTATAGCTTCCATTATAACTTTTTCAATATGTTGCCATAAAACTTTACCAAATTTATGTCGTATTTTACATTGATTGCATTTTAGGTTGACTGCTTCCTGGTGACATGTAAAGGCCATTTCACTCTCATGAATTAACCTGCTTCTAAATCCCAAAGTAGGTTGAGATTCTAGGTGAAAGGATTTCTTGTCTCCATCTCTATTACGTAGATTTTGATCAACAATTATTTGGAGTAGTATATTTTGTCCTGCGGGTTTTTGCATTTGCCTTATTTTTATTTAAAATATTTTTTGCTCTAGGTCGTTAAATGGTATTGCTTTTAAGTTTTTATTATATGCTATTTTCAGACATACTTGTGGACAGGTCCTTACTATAAAGTATCATAAAAGTAAAACCTTCCAAAATTAGATGTGTTATTATAAGTAGGCAATGATTTGGATTAAAAAATATTTTCCAATCTTTTAAAAATCAAACCTGTAATAAAAATATTCCAAAAGATAGTCTGAAGACAAGTATATGATTTTTAACAAATAATATTTTTTGTTGTATTAGCTGTATATTTTTCCCTTTAGACTTTTTTTTACTGCTTAATTTATGAGTAAGGTAATTCTATAAAAGAAAGGACATTCAATGAGAAAGGGTGAATGGGAGAAAACATTTTATGGTAACTGTGTGTTCTGCCTCTCTACCGTCCTTTCTAACACCATTTTTTACAATTTACATTTATGAATTGTAAAATCATATTCATTATTTAATTTCTATTCTTTTCATTAAAATGTAAGCTCCATAAGAGCAAAGGCAAGGATTTTTTTTTATTGTCACTTGACTCTCTCTCTCTCTATATGATATATATAGCTCATATATATATGCATATGTATATATACATATATAGATATATCTACATCTATATATAGATAGATAGATATAAAACGTTATCTATGTATGCATACAAATCAGAGGAGGGGGGTGAGAAGAGTGGGGGGCCAGAACAGGCAGACTGACTAAAATACACTGTTGAGGGGAGCACAGCTGCTCTGTGTGAGTCAGCTCCCTGGCTGGGGATTCAGTTGAGCTCCTGCTGCAGTGGCTGCAGATAGCTTCATAGAGCTGTACTTTAACTCCTTGAGTCACCTGCGAGGGTCCTCAATATATATTTTTAAGGTGAACAATACTAACATTTTGAGTTTCATATATTTTTGTTATTAGACAAATGATTCTAATACCCTACTCGTAAGATCTTTGGCATTCTCTATCTTAATGCCAGTAGATATCCCTCTCCACTTGGAAAAAGCAAAAATGTTTTCAGACATTGGGTGAATATCATAAAAAGGGAGGGATGCTTGCAAAATTACCCCTGGTTAAGAACTGTTGGCTTAATGAAATAAAAAATAATGCTCTTCATATGAAGAGCCATTGAAAGCAAGACCAGGAGAAATCACTTAAATAGGAATAGGAAACTGAGAACAGACAATACATTTTTACAGAATTTGGAGGTACCATTGAGCAGGAAGGTCAATAAAACAATCCAACCACTTATGCACATTGAAGATTTAATTAGATGGAAAAAATTAGAATGCCAGCATTCCTGGAATGCCACAGCTTTTCATTTGTCTCTGGGTGATGCTACAACAGAATTAACTGTGAATATTTTAGTTCTCTTTTTTTCTTTAATTCAATCATTGCAAAATGACAGTCTTCCAACCTTCTCTACTTTTTGGCAGGGTAGCACTCTTATACCAACTGGCTGAAAAAAAAAAAAAAAACTACCATAGGAGGCTTATTTAAGTGATATGATTAGAAAAAGAAATATAGTACTTCTTTCTCATTTTCTTAGTGCCTAGACAGCATTTTATTCTTCATATTAATAAAGCAATAGTTTTTTATCATAAATAAATTGGTGATATAAGTTGCACACATTAAGGTTAATCTATATGAATCAAAGTTAAACATTTACCAATTCCTACTAAATGACATTTACTTTATTCACATTATTTTATAGAAATATTACAGAAAGTTATTTCACTGATGCAAAAGTTACTTGCCCGAGATTAATCATCTAGTAAGTGCTGTGTTTGAATTTTGAATGCTGATTTTTCTACTTTAAAATGAAAGTTTTACCAAGTTGCTAGGATATATCCTAGCAAAAATTCTAAATAATACCTTATTAAAAATCTGCTAAGTCCCAAATGGTAATGTTTTAACCTCACTAAAATACTCTCAATATGTGGCCTCCCTGGTGGCACAGGATTTAGACTCTCAACACTATCAAGCCTTTGCCAGCCACTGTAGCATGAATTCACTCCCCAACAAAGTTGCTAACCCCACATGGCTCAGCAGACATCTCCTGTCCCTCCTGCAGCTACTCTTGGGGATGTATTTTATTAGATTCACCTGTTCTGCTCCTCACTCTTTCTCTGGCCTACACCCCAGCTCTTACATGAATAAATAAAAAAAATAAATCTTTAAAAAATAAAATACTCAGTATATTAACTACTTCACCAATTAAAATATTAAAGACTAGATATATGGAAAAATGTTCAATATTATTTGTAGGAAAGGAGAAGCAGGAGATAAAACATCATCTCACATCCATAATATTGGCACATTTTAAAATGTCTCCGAGCAGCAAATACTGAAGAGGATACAGAGAAAGAAGACCTCTAACATATTGTAGGAATGTAAATATCCATTTTGGAATTAAAAAGAAAAAGCAAAAAACAAAACTAAAAATGGAAATACCCTATGACCTAGCAATACTGCTTTCGAACATATATCTGAAGATCATGAATCAACTAAAAAAACTGATGTGCTTCACAATGTTTATTGAGCCACCATTTGTGATTACTAGGACAAAGAAACAATGTAAATTCATGCTGATACAAGACTGGAGAAAGAAAACATGGTATAGCCACAAACTAGAGCATATGGAAAGGCAAATGTTATAATTTATAGCAAAATGAGAGGAGTTGAAGAGAACTATATATAATAAAGAAAGTCAGATGTCAAACAAATATTGGACATTTACATAGCAAATAGATTGCAAAAGCAAAATATTTATGAAAATTAGTAAACATAAGTTATATGAGGTCTCTGAGGCTAAAAGAGAAATAGGGAAAGGTCTAAAGATTATAAAGGGATGGTGGTGAGGAAGAGAAGTAAATAATTGACAAGGTGAACAAGAAAAAAAAAAGATATTTTCCTTTGTTAGAATCTGTAGCCTCACCTGATTCTACATTATAGCTTGACCAACAGGAACCCCAGGCACCAAGACTAATAGCCCCGAAAATAAAGAGGGCTAGGGATCCCACAGGAATCATACTAGCACTGAGTAGTATTTTCCCATATACTATATTAATCAATATAATTCTGAAGTTACTTGGTAAAGCACTTAAATAAGTTAAAATTTTAAAAGTGTTAGGTTTGTCTATTCTTTTGTTTTCCATGTACATTCTTTTTTTAAAAAAATACATACTCATCATTAAATAATTTCATTTTTATAAAATTAGCCTAAGAAAATAAGCTGAGGTGGAAAATGTGTGCATGTAGATTACAGTTGGATAAAAAATAATATGCTGCGAGTATACTTTAATTCTCTGAAGCTCTCAATAACATGCAGCAATGATGAGTAAATATTAAAAGCTAATAAAATCATGATTATGATCAACACATGGGAAGATTTTCTATAGTTCAAAATAAATAAATAAAATATTAAATATATGCAATTACACTTGCTAAAATGTTTTCAAGATTAGACTGAAAACAGCGATGGTCTCACTTGTAATTTGCCCTGGGATTCTGCATGTATTTAAGAACAAGTAAATCCATCCAGGAACATACCAACTTATATTAATTTACGGTTGATTAAACATTTTTTTAGGGCCCTCCTGGTAGTGCAACGGGTTAGGACGCAGCACTGTAAACCTGCCCCAGCCATTTCAGTGCGAGTTGGATCTCCAGCACCGGAGGTGACCCACAAGGCCTGGCAGACCTCTCCTAACCCGTCTGCGGCTCCCCTCAGCAGTGCACCTCTTTGATCTGCCTGTTCTGCTCCCTATCTCTCTAGTGAAGCCTTCCCTGCCCCTGCATCCCTGGCTTGTATCCCACTTCTGTATGAATGAATGAATGAATAAATCTTAAAAACAATACAAAACATTTTTTTAAAGATAGTACAAGTTACCCTTTTTTCTTATCCTTTTCTGTAATTCTCGCTGGGAAATTTAAAAATCATTCACTGATGGCCCATTCATTCATTCATGTACCTTTGATTTATTCAAGGAACACATGGATTTCTATAACCCACTAGACAAAGGGAAGGTTGTAGATCTTTTTAAGTTTCTCAGGGGTGGAACTGTTCAGATTTTTTTTTAATCACTGGGAAACCAAGCAGGCCAAAAACAAACATTATAGAACTGGAAAAATAGTAAATACTTCAGCCTTGTGAAAACACAATCTATCAGTTGCATATTTAGTCATGGGTTATATATATGTCAAAGTACAATAGTTAAAAATAGTAGGTTGTTGGGCCCTCCCTGGTGGCGCAGCGGGTTAAAGCACAGCACTGTGAAGCTAAAGCCACTTCCTCATGTGTTCGATTCCCGCCTGTCCCGGAGGTGACTGCATGGCGTGGCAGACCTCTCCTGACCCATCTGCTGCTCCCCTCAGCAGTGTACTTCGTCGATCTGCCTGTTCTGCTCCCCACTCTGTCTCTCGTGAATCCTCTCACCCTCCATATCTCTGGCCTGTACCCCAGTTCCATATGAATAAATAAATCTTTAAAAAAAATAGTAGGTTGTAATTTCATCATTAATTTTTTAATATAATGATCATTCCTATTTAATATTTAGTGTTTGTGATATAACTAGCAAAATAAAATGATAATACAAAGAACACTATAGGGATGGTGTATGGGGTGATCACTTTATGTTCTCTGTTCTTTTTTGTGAATAAGCCTATGGTAATTATTGATTTCTGATATTGTTACAGGTTCTTTGACTGGGCATCTTGTGACTATTAAGTGGCTTCAAATTATCTTCTAAGGCTCTGACTCCCTTACTCATTTTCTGCTGACTCTAATTTATGTGACACTCAGGTAACAATCCTCATATTTTAAAAAGTATTTGCCAGAATATATTCACAGTAGCAACAAGTTAGCCATTTTGCAAGTTTGCCTTTTTCAAGTTTTCTAAATGCCTTTTCATCATGATTCCCAAAATATTAACATTTAAAAGTTGCATATGCATTTTATGGATTTATTATAATTTTGTTTCATATGTTTATCCATTCCTATAATAGTAAAAATGTTGATTTTTTTCCTATTGTGTTTGGAGATAATGAGAATGTCTGTTTTAATGAGTATTAGGAAGAAATTGATAATACTATATATTTTTGATATTTTCTTTAACCTATCAGCATCAGTTTTCATTCAGGTAAGAACAAGATATTTGACACTAACCTGTAATCATTTTGACAGACATATCAAATTAGTAGATTAAATCAAGCTAACCATCAGGACATATGTGAAATTCAACAAAGCATTTTATTTTAAATTCTTCATGATATAATTTATGAATAAGAGAGGGAAATATGAGTGTGAATCAATTCTTCATGATATAATTTATGAATAAGAGAGGGAAATATGAGTGTGAATCAAGGGCAATTATTTGAGTTAGTCATTGGGTTAAAGGGTGGAAACCAAAGGATCCTAATGAATGGATTTATATCAAGTTAGAATGAGAGTCTCCTGGCTCTGTCCTTGGTTGTAAATTAAGATTTGGAAGAAAACATGTTCGTCAAATTAGTGGGTGACACAAAGCTGGACCAGGTAGTGAATATATTAAGTATAAGATACATTTGAACAGTTTGACTAAATAGAACAGTGGACCGAATCTAATAGAATGGAAAACCAATATATCCTGCACTAGTTCTAAAAACTAATCAAATATGTAAGGATAGAGTACTGTGGATTAGCAAGAATGACTGGCCAAATCTATTTTTTTGTGATTTTTTTTCAATTTAAAAAGTAAGGTATGTCTATCAAAGAAAATTTATCAACTGTAGAATTCTAGAATAGACATCAACAATGTCTATAATATTTTCAAATATTTTGTTTTATGTTTACATAAAATTATATTTTACTATATCATCTACAATTTTCACTTTTATGTATGATTTATTTTTCCAGCTATCTCATGAGTTTACAATTATGCATAAATTATATAGAATATATCTCTCTTTATCATTGTCTGAACACACACATGTACATACACACACAGACACTCTTTCTTAAGCTTATTTTGCTAAGATACCAAAAATTTTAAACTCTGACTGTTGATATGTTCTCAAAGTGGGAGGGATATATTTAGTAAAATTATATATTGGTTCTCAGAATAAGGGGAAACAAATAAAATGTTTGCTATTAAGCAATGGACAGCTATCGTTAGATAGGCATGTCCATCTAGATAGTGTGTAATTATCCTGAAATTGTGAGTCACATATGATTTGCTAAAATAATGGCTCTTTTAAATGTTTTTCTCGGGTCTTGGATATTGTGTTATTAATTTAAAATCTCATTTTATTACTATTGCTGTTATGTGATTTGTATAATCTTGTACAATACATTCTAACTTTTTTGTCTTTGGATGACTAACATTATCGACCAACTTCCTGATATTTCCATGTATGACATATTTTTCCAGTTGTTTCTCACTGATTTATATTTCTGTAACCCTTATACAAAATAAGATCTTATTGGAGCAAAATTGTTGATTTCAAGCTTTTCCTTTCTGAAAATTATGGCCAATTTATATTATATTATGGAACCTAATATTGCTAAAGAAAAATATAATGCATGAAATATTTTATTCATATGCACAAATATTTTGTGTACTATTGTTCTGTGAATGCATATTAGATTGTTCTTTATTGTTGTAATGCAAACTAAATTACCAATATGATTTGAAGAATAGACTGTTCTTCATTCATTTTATCATTTAGGAATTCTTTTAAATATACAAAATTTCAGTTCAGTAGTATTGCTTTCAGTAATATTTTTTGATTTCTTAATTCTGAACAAAATTTATTTTATTATAATTTTTCATTTTTTCAAGGATCAGTATTCTATATCACACTGCTTTCTGACCAATTGTTAAATAATTTTTTTTTTTGATTTTCCTTTTACTCTAAGGTAGCTAATATTTCCTGTCTGCAAATATCATTCTGATTTAATTATTTGGAAAGTCTAATAAATTTTTATTGTGTTTAAAACTTTTGATTGCTGAGTTTCTTAATCCAAATTATTCCCTAACTTATACATACATATTAAAATTTTATCATGATGAATTTTCCTGTATAGTTTCTCTTCTAATGTATTTCTATATCTATTTCTAAGATGAGTTCTTCTCATCCTATTGAAAATGTAACATAATTTTATAAAATTTTCATTTGCTGTAAATCCTTTTCAAAAATTCACTTTGCATAGAATTGTCGTTTTGTGTTTATTTTTTTATTCTGAAAAATGTGTTTCTTTTCTTTTTCTTTTTTTTAAAGTTTTATTCATTTGTACATACAGAACTGGGGTATAGGCCAAAGGCTCAGGGGTGGTGAGAGGCTTCACCAGAGACAGAGTGGGAGCGAAACAGGCAGATCAACGAAGTACACTGCTGAGGGAGCAGTGAGCGGGTCAGGAGAGGTCTGCCACGCCATGTGGTCACCTCTGGGGCAGGCTGGAATTGAACTCATGCGGAAGTGGCTTTAGCTTCTCAGTGCTGTGCTTTAACCCGCTGCGCCACCAAGGAGGGCCAAAATGTGTTTATTTTCATGCAAACTACATAATTTTTCTTTATTCACTCTTGAGTAAAGAAGGAATTATAATATTCCTCCTTGCAATTCTTTTTTATCAGCTTGATCACTTTGATGTTCCCAATTTCAAGTAAAATTTATAATAGACAATAGACATCTTTATCAGTTTTATTCATTCTCCCAAAAGTTCTAAAATTGGGGCTATTATCTACATTTAAAGAAAAGTAATGACTCTATAAGGTAGATGTGTATGGATGTATGTTTGCGTGTTATTACTATGTTTTATTAATTGGTAATGTATTCAATATTGCATAGCTAAAATACAGAAGAACTAGTATTGAACCCAGGGATACTGGCCTCAGAAATCATAGCTTAATTGGTGAAATATTTAAGGATGTTCATATGACCATAAAAGAGGAATGGGATGTTAACCACTATCACAACTAACTTCCAAATGTGTCTGAATAGCCACTGAGAAGGGATAATACATAAAGTTTTCACACTTTGGTGTAAGGTTAACATCAAAATTTCTTCTAATTCTGAGATTCTAAAATTTTTATGGCTTTATTTTATTTTGTGTGTGTGTGTGCATTTTTATTTTATTTTTAATTTTTTTTTTAAGATTTATTTATTTGTGCAAACAGAACTGGGGTACAGGCCTGAGGCTCAGCGGCAGGGAGAGGCTTCACCAGAGACAGAGTGGGGAGCAGAACAGGCAGATCTATGAAGTACACTGCTGAGGGGAGCAGCAGGTGGGTCAGGAGAGGTCTGCCTCGCCATGTGGTCACCTCCTGGGCAGGCGGGAATTGAACACATGTGGAAGTGGCTTTAGCTTCTTAGTGCTGTGCTTTAACCCGCTGCACCACCATGGAAAGCCAACTTTATTTTATTTTAATGAAAATTTTCTCCTGTTTTCAACTAACTTTCCTACGTTACACATCTTTGTTCCTGTACCTTAGATATCCTTTGCATGGCTAGAGGCATATAAGCTATATATTTGTTCAGGATTCAAAGGGAACTTTCCTGACACTTTTCCTTGAGATTCCAGTATTATTAAAAATATACCTGAGAATCATGAACAATTTCATCTTGTCTTCAACCTTTACTAATAGCCTATAAAGGAAGGGATAAAGCAAATTTTTAAAACAAGAATCTGTGGCACTCCAGAGGAAAATTATATTTTTATCTTTTTTGTACCAGTGAACTCTGTTTTGTTACAAACTTATAAAAACTCATTTTAAGTAGTACTATATGCAGGTCTGAGAAAGGGAAGATATATCTCATGATTTATGTCTTGGAATCATACCTTGGAATCATGAGAATTGTTTCATTCAACAACTTCTAAAGATTTTAGACATTGATCATGGCTTTAGATGCCTGAATCACATATGTTTATTACTGAATATATTTTTTCCTCCATAATATATCCTAAAAGCTCAGAAGTTTAATAAATGAATAAGTGTATTGAGAGAATCTTGAGACCTTTAAACATATTTAAGATTCCTTAGATAGATAGATAGATAGATAGATCGAACTGTAAGTTAGCCTAGAAAATGTACCTTTTTAACTATAATCTTATTTAGTATATTAACTTATAATATAGATAAAAGCTGGCCTTCAAAGAGACAAAATATTTTCATTCACCCTACAGATATGAACTGCAACTTTACATTGAAGATGTAGGAAAAGAGAAGCAAAATACTTATTATTTCACAAATATTTTGTAAGTTAAGACAGAAGTTTGGATTTTTTAATAAAAGTTTTATTTATTAATACATACAGAATGGGGGTACAGGTCAGAGGTGCAAGGGCTTTGACAGGATTCACCAGAGACAGAGTGGGGAGCAGAACAGGCAGATCTATGAAGTACACTGCTGAAGGGAGCAGCAGGCGGGTCAGGAGAGGTCTGCTGTGCCATGTGTGTCACTTCCGGGGCGGGGATTGAACTCATGCGGAAGTGGCTTGCTGTGCTGTTAACCTGCCCCACCACCAGGGAGGGCCCATCAGAAGTCAAAGATTAAGCCCTCAAAAGTTCAGAAGTCAGATATTTTTGTGACTTCTTTGTTTTTCCTTCCAGGGTGACCAGAATAATAATAGATGATATCCTGAGTCAGATTTGGGAATCCTCTTGCACAGTGGGGGTAGTATTTCTATTGCAAATGTTTATTTTATGTCCAAATATTTTTAAAAGATTTATTTATATTTTGATGCATAGTGGAGTGTAGGGCAGAGGTGCAGGGGCTGAGAGAATTTACCAGAGAGGGAGGAGCAGAACAGGTGGATCTACAGAAATACATTGCTGAGAGGAACAGAGGGGGAGGCAGGAGTGATCTATTTTACCATGTGTCTGGCCAGGAATCTACTTCACGCTATCCTCATGATGGTAGTGAGACTTAACCCTTATGCCACCAGGGAGGCCCATGTCTAGATCTTCAGAGACTATCATTTTTCAAGGAACCATGATATCATCTGTATTTGTGTAAGAAAGTCCAGTTATAGGCACTGTCCATAAGCAGTCTAAGGACAACTTCTTCAAATTGTCAATTTTAGTTAAAGTTTGAAATATAAAGTATGCCCATCTTTGTGGATTCTTCACTTTTATATTCTTTTGCTTAAGAAGTATAGTTGTTTTTTTCTCTCTTTGGTCACTTTATCTAACTCTCTATATGTATCTCACTGGTTAGTCCTAGAAATGTCAGCCTGCTTATGATGTTGACTTTTTATTGGCAGATAATATATTTTTTAATAAATAAAAATTCTTTATCAGTTTTCAGTGATTTAATGAATATTTTTATTAATATTAGTAAACCTTTTCTAAAGATTTATGTATATACTTAGACTTACAGAACT
This sequence comes from Condylura cristata, assembly GCF_000260355.1. Classification (NCBI taxonomy): domain Eukaryota; kingdom Metazoa; phylum Chordata; class Mammalia; order Eulipotyphla; family Talpidae; genus Condylura; species Condylura cristata. The sequence continues at coordinate 25,538,503 of NW_004567108.1, read as the reverse complement.
GGGGTACGCCAGAAGTACAGGGGTGGTGAGAGGCTTCACCAGAGACAGAGTGGGGAGAAGGACAGGCAGATTGACGAAGTACACTGCTGAGGGGAGCAGCGGGAGGGTCTGTTCAGGAGAGGTCTGTTGTGCCATGTGGGTCACCTCTGGGCCTGGGGATTGAACCTCGCACTGAAGTGGCTGCAGTCGCTTGCAGTGCTGTGTCCTAACCAACAGGGAGGGCCCAATAAACTTTTTCTAAGTAGAGAACTTTCATTAGCTGAAGAGATACAGACATTTTTCAAAGCAGTTCCTTATTTTTAGCACTAAGATTTTGTTCCATTTAAGCAAAGTTTGCAGACATGTTTACAGTTTTCCAAAATTAATGAGGCTGCTAGCTTTAAAAATGTTCTGTTTCTACACAGGTGGCTCATGAGTATGACTTGTCACAGGACTCCAACTATAT
>NW_004567108.1:25535592-25537553 GCF_000260355.1 Condylura cristata | reverse complement strand
TTTGAAATAGATTCCCTTAATGTTTATAATGAATGATACTCATAGCTTTGTTTTGAAAATATATTCCAAAATCCAGCTTTATTCTTTACAAGTTTCACAACATTGTAGCTAGTATTTTGTTTTAAAGTTGGCTTACTTAATACCTACACTAGAAAATCATTAGTTTTTGTATATACCATACAACCTCAAAGCATCATTGAGAGTCTATTTTCTATGTTATTATCCTATGATATCATATTCTTCTATGATAAAGTACTTATTAATATAGAAGCCAAATAAAAGCACTTAGTAAATTTTGGTTTGTAGAATTCATATTCCCAAGTTATTTTTTACTATTTATGTGAGCTTATACTGGGAAAAGAGATGAAAAATGGGAAGCATTTCTATGAGTAGTGAAATTGGTAGTTAAACATCTAGTCTTTCCTATTGAAGGCCTCTCAAAATTCCAATAGCTTAGGGTTGTAAAATGACAGATATAAATATTCTCATCTCAGAAAGCTGAATAACTCACTGAATTCTATTAATATTTATATGACATCTCTATAAGCTTATTTGCTAAAGAACATGTAAGAGAAGCAGATGTTTTGTTTGCATTACTTTGAGGGAATGCAACTTGTAAGAGTTCTGTGACTTATGCTGAAACTCAGGTCTGTAAATAAAATAAAACTCTTATCAGTCTAATGAATACAATGGCTCAAGAGAATGGATTCTACAGGTAAGAGATAAAAAAAATCCCTCCCTTAAATGAGATAGGCATCACATATACTAATTGGGCAGAAATAATTTGAAACATTGATACAGCTCTATTTTTAAATCTATTGACTTTAAAATGTATGACATGAGTCAGAACAACTGGTACTTTTTCCTTGTAGCAGTAAAGCCAGAAATCTTTGCAGACAAGAAAATAATTCTGTCCTGGGTAGTGTCCCATTTTTTCCTCCCTCAGAGATCTAACTACTTTCATAAAACTCTCTTGGATAAATAGTGAAAAAAGTTGGAAAGTCACATCATACAATAATTTTTACAAAGCAACTTTGTGTAGATCCATGCCTCAAATGAATATGTATGTATGTTAATATTTTTAAGTTTTTTTTTTTTTTTATGTAGCAAGAACCAGCTGTTGGGAGTTATGAAAAGAGTTCTAGACTTTGTCTGAATTGTGTAGCAAAGGAAAAGATGAAGGAAGGAGAGTCCCTTTCACTGAGACCAACACATATTTAAATAATTCTAATAAAACAACTTTTTATATTACAGATACGGAGAAAATATGGGTCAAGGTAATAGATGTATGAAGTGAAAAGATATGTTCATCGACTATCTTTAAGTCAGATACTTATGAAAACTTTTTCAATGTAAATTTTTATTTCATCAAATGTACACATATCAAAAGTATACATCCTTATAATGTGCTTTCCACGAGTTAATTCTGATCACCGTATTTGCGATGGCAACCAATGTTCAGATTTCTGCTTATTCCAGCTCTTTGTGAAATTTTGTAGACATTTTAATTTTTGTACAATGGTATCTTAATGTGATTTAAAGGAAAATTTTCTGATTATTAATAATACCAATTACTCTTATTATGTCCTATTGACCTATCATATTATGTGAAATTTAGGCATAAGTTAGTTTTTGCTTATTTAATTTTAAAAAATCAGATTAGTTTTAGTTTGCACAATCGAGAGGATACAAATAATACCTGCATTTGAATAGCTTCCAAAAAAATCACTCACCAGAACAGTATCTTTATTACAAATAATGATCCATCACTGATACCATCTATGTTTTCAGACTATTTTTTTAAGTTTTACCTTCTCAGAGTGCTTTTAATTATGTCTATGTTAACTTTTAATAAAAAAGATACCTATTGGCCCTCCCTGGTGGAGCAGCCGGTTAAAGCACAGCACTGAGAAGCTAAAGCCACTTCCACATGAGTTCGATCCCCGCCTGCCCCGGAGGTG
>NW_004567108.1:25531077-25535137 GCF_000260355.1 Condylura cristata | reverse complement strand
GACAAAGTACACTGCTGAGGGGAGCAGTGGATGGGTCAGGAGAGGTCTGCTGCGCCATGTGGATCACCTCTGAAGGCTAGGATTGAACTCGCACTAACGCGGCTACAGTTAGCTCACAGTGCTGTGTCTAACCCGTTGCGCCACTATGGAGGGCCTGTGCATAAATATTTAATGAAATTGTTGACTATATGGATTTTTTGGTCAGCCATTTTGTTTATTTTTTAGTAATCTTATTTTTTTGTTCTTAACTTTTGATTTTGTTTAACAATTACTTATAGTATTCTATAAACTCTGTTTTTAATCATATGTATTTGAATTAAGTTTGCATGAAAAAAAAAATACACCCTCAACCATAGCCTACCTTGATAATAGTCTTTTACATTTAGTTCATATATTTGTTATTTTTAGTGAGCTGATTTTGTTAAGAATTTCTCAACTTTTCTTTTATATCAAATTATATTCATTTCATCTTGTTCTGGAAAGATGTTTCTACTTGGTATAAAATTTTTGGGCCCATGTTTCTTCATTTAACATTTTAGCTATGCTATCCCACTGTTTCTTTCACATATTATAGATAATATATTTCTGAATACAGTACCTCTTTTTTCTTTGACTCTGGTCCATACAATTATGATCAGTTGATTTTTTATAATATATTACATCTATTATTATAGATATATTATTCTATTAGGTATTTAGAGATTGTTTATTAACTTCAATCTTATTTACTCTTCTACAGTCTTTAGTCTTGTATTTACCAGGTTTCATAAATTACTGACTTGAGCTATTACCTGAGAATGGCCTTTACCTATTTCCTTTCTCTAAAGAATAATGACCTTGAAATGAAGTGCTAAGTGAAATAAGTGTGTTTACTGGAAAATTTCACTCATTTGTGAAATATAAATAAATGAAGGATACAAATATATAAATAAACTGCCAAGACACAACAAATAATTGGTTCAAGGACAGTACAAAAAGGACATGGCACATCAGATGAGTATTTGTGACTTTTTAGTCATTTTCAGCTTTACGTAACTGAACAGCACTTATTTTAAGCAAAAATGAAATTATTATTGGCACGTATGTGTTCTAAGAAACCAGCTGGCTCTGTCTTTGAATGCTTTGGATTTCACCTCTACAGTCTCTAACCATGATAGCTTTCTGGTGTCCCTTCACTTCAATCTCATATTCCGCAGGGGGTAATATTACTTCAACTTGGTGAGTGTTTTAGGTGAAAATTCTCTGATATGATGGCTGAGACTGTACCATTGTTCCAAAAAAAAAATCTACAGAATTGTTTGCTAGTAAAACTGGGGCATATCTCAGGATAAAGCAAACATGTGACAGATCCATGCTTGAAAAACATGTGTCCAAACTCAGTGTGACTAGAGGTAGGAATACTCAGAGCAGAGCAGTCCCCTGGGGCTCCTTGGAATTATTTAGGAGAAGGAGATACATTATGGAAACAAAATATGAAAGGAAACAGTGGAGAGATGCCAGGTACTATAGGATGAAATATGAGAGCAGGTTTTTGTTGAGAACACTGAGTCAGATATGGATTATTTTGTTGACTCCTTGCAATATCTTCTATGAGAAATTTTACAAATGATATGTAGAAGACACAGAACCTAAATTACAGTTGAAGCTAGCCAGAATTTAGATTCAGGTTTGTTTGATTCCATTATTTTGAAACTATCAGAGATGAATGTACCCCTGTCATTGGTCAAGGTTGCAGGTGAAATTAGGTTGCTAATTAGTTGATAGAGGGAATAGATGGACTTTCTAGGTGAGCTCTGTATAATCCCAAGCATACTGATTAGTGAAACCACAGTCAGGCCAGTAAGAATCAGAGCCATGCCATGTCTTAAAAAAGACTGGGATTTCTGCCTTTGAAAATAGAAGCAATTAACAAGCCATGAAATGGAAGAAGCTTCCAGAAGTCAGAAAATCTAAGGAAACAGATTTTCCCTGATATCTTCCAGAAGGAACATAGTTCTGACAACCACTTGATGTCAACCCAAGGAGATTTGTCAGACACTTCTGACCTCCACAAATGTAAGCTAATATATTTTCATTGTTTAAAGTTACCAAATTTATGGCAATTTGTTATAGCAGCAATCAGAAATTACACATTGTACAAATGTGAAAAACACACATTTACCTTCAAAAATATTATGTTTTGGTATAGGATATAAGTTGAAATACTTGAAATTTACACCAGGTATACTATGACAAATGTATAATAGGAAATAATCCAACATCTGGTGAACTCAGGTTATCATCTATTAAATTCGAAGACCAGGTCTAGGGTGAATTCATTCATTGAGCATGGTGCTAGGGTAGAGCATATAGTGATATTAACAAGTATTATGCTTTAAAATATAACACAAATGAAATATAAATTAGGCCATATCACAAATTTAAAGGAAACATGTTTCTCTCAGAGCACAGTAGTATTTGAAACAGAGCGAAATGTATCTTAGAAGACCTCTCTGAAACTGTAGTCATTGAGAACAGTAAGTTATGATTAGGAATAAAGAGCTTAATTCTCAATACACACATACACACAGCTAGTAAATTGACATCAAGGATTTGAACTTCGGAAGCCTCCACATTTTTGCTACAGTTGTGAAAATTATCTCTTTGATATACAGTCAAGAAAAGAGCTGTTCAGTGGAATAATTAAGATAGAAACAAACAAACAAAAACCCTGTAAATTGAAGTCTATTTATTGACTTGTTTTGTCAAAAACAGTAGGGAATTGCTGTGCGTAGGACGCAGCCTACATCATTTGACTATATGGATTGATCAAAGGACATTTGCTTTCTGGAAATTAGGAAAGATGTGTACCTAACCAAACCTCATGTGTTCTATTGTAGACACATCCAAGGCAGTATGGTTACTTGTTATGATGGTCTTGTGTCATCAAAGCTTTCACTTTTTGCTGGAAAAATCAAGCATCCTCAATGTCCCTGAGAATACATAATCTTAATTATCAAAACTAGAAATTTTTATAGTTCATGAATCCAGTCCTAACTTGCACTATACGTAGAAGCAGACCAGTAAGACAGGGCGAATCCCCTTTATGCAGATTATTCTCCTACTAGAAACTGGGACTTTAGCTTTTGCTAAAAAATATGACTTTCTAAACCAACATTCACTTGTCACAAATCTCTAAACTTTCTGTCTCTACATTAAAGACCAACAAATATACAAATTGATATATAAAATTGTGTAGGAAAACTGAAGTGTTTGAGACTAGAGTTTTATGAATTTTCTAAATGCAGAAGACAAATTTGTCGCTAAAAAGTGATTTTTGTTTTCTACATGCTACCACCCATTTTCTTTTGAATGTGACTTTAACTTTCCAACAACAATAGTCATTTTGTCAGAAGTTTTTAAAGGTAAGGATGTTCTTAAATTTTGAATGAAAAAAGCTTAGCTACGCTTCTTTTTACAAGTCAGTTAATTCAATAGCTGATATTTAATACTACTGAAATTAAAGAATTTCTTTATTAATGCCAAGTGATAGATCTATGCAAATTCAATTTTATTTTATCTCATAAAAATATCTAACATTTTGAAAAACAAGAAAATTATTTTTAACTTTACATAGTATTTATCTAAAACTGTATATGAACTGCTTCCGAACATAATGAAGTTAAGTAAACTGCCTTCCCAGTGAGGTCTATTAAAGTTTCTCATCAACTAGCAGTTGAGCTAAAAGAATGGGATGCAAATAATTCTTGTCATGATTTACAACAAACCCATTAGTTTCTCAACAGGGTAAACTGAACTTTCTTATGTCTAGCTAGCTTGAAGTCACTTGCCTTGGGCTAGCAATTAACCATTTGCCAATAGTTGTGTGCTTAATATGAATGAAAGATGATATAAGATTGATGAAGACCATAAATAATAGGTATAATTTTAGTAGAGAAACAAACCTTACAAACTTTACTTTTCCACACCTGCATACCCACCTGTACTACCTTCTGTATCAATGAAGACAATGCCAAGTTCTAATTCTGGATTTGAAACATGATGCATACAATAAATGAGG
>NW_004567108.1:25518577-25526077 GCF_000260355.1 Condylura cristata | reverse complement strand
GTGATTAAGGTTTCACAAAGTCTCAACTGGAATTAATTTCTAGAAGACATTATCCTATGTCCCCTGATTCAGCATTTCTTTCTTGATAGTTTCACAATAATGTTAGTTTACAGCAATTTTACCAGCCAATTTTGCTCTATTTTTAGATAATTATTGTGATAATATATATGATACATCTGAGAATGGGAAGAAAAAATAGTGGTCTAGAAAAATGCAATATAAATATTTAGAAAGCCAAATTTTATGAAATCTTGATTTTTTTAACCCATAGACACACTTGTCCATTTTTTCTTATTTATATGATATCTTGTACATGGCTTCATAAATGAGACTGTGCATTTTTGTAAGTAGTTTCCCACTTAAGTGTTAAAACAAAATGGAATATGTTGTTATTGAAAAGAAATTGTATTGTTTCAGATAGCCCCAAAACAAATATTGTGGAGGTTTTTTTCTTAAACAAAATTCTAAAGTTAATTATTTTTGCATAAATTTAATAAGATACCTATCATTCAGAGGAAAAGAGAGAGCATATCTTTTTAAAACTTAGTAAAAAAGTCACTCCAAGGGGAAACCCCCTGGTGGCGCAGCCTATTAAAGCACAGCATTAAGAAGCTAAAGCCACTTCAGCATGCGTGGATCCCTGCCCCGGAGGTGACCACAAGGCACGGCAGACCTCTCCTGACCGGCCCGCTGCTCCCCCTCGTCCCTGTACTTCGTTGATCTGCCTGTTCTGTTCCCCACTTTGTCTCTGGTGAATCCTTTTGCACCCCCCCCCCACACCTCTGGCTTCCACCCCAGCTCTGTATGCATAAATAAATCTTAAAAAAAAAAAAATGTGACTCCAAGTAAGCAAAACTGGCAAATAGATGTATGCACTTTGAATAGCTAATGACTTTTTCTCAGTAGATGTTTGATATTATTGAAGTTAGCGATGTAGAAATATCTGTAGAAATATGAACAATGAGTATCAATCATCCAAAGTTAAGTAAAAATTGTTCATTTATTTGTGAACAATTGAAAAACTTCTAAGTACATGCACAGTAGAATGAAGATAATACTTCCTTTATGTGAAACCAGTGTTTTCCAACAAAAAATTTGAAAATTGAAATCAGATGTAACTACACTTGGGAAATGAGATTACAATCATGGTATTTAAATTAATCCATGATATTTTGAAAGCAAATAAAAAATCCATTTTTATATCTTGTTTATAATTGAGTCAGGTCATAACCTCTTTGAAAATTAAATGATATGTTACTTATGCCACAAGACCTTTTTGATCTTCAGTTGGCTTGGAGTTTTGACCTTGCCTCAGAACACAAAGACTCCGTGTTAACTGATGGAGAGGTCACTGATCCAGCAGCACAGTTCTAGTGTTTTATTTTAACGGTTCAATAATAAGGTGAAGGGGAACACTCCTGTAAATGACCATAGTAGAGTTATTGCCTTTTTGCCAGTAAGATCTCTTAATATAATTGTTTTCAAAATTACGATATGATCATTTTAGAACTTCTAGATTTAACTTCTATTTATGTTGGTTTAACTCCATTCTGCCATGTCACATTATGTTGATTTTCAGTCAGTTCCCTTAAACTTGACGGGTCCCAAAACCATCACCTAAAATTCATTCCCCAACTAGAGACAAACTATTCTTCTATGACTGCATGCTATTTTGTATGTATAAATATAGTCTTTGTATGTAAAGATGAGTTGAGCATAAGTTCATAAAATATATTCCAATTATACATTAATATTAAAAATCTCATTTAGGTATTGAAAGAGCTTAAGTAAACTTTAAAAAAAATCAATATTCCAAAGCACCAACAACATCCCTCTCTTACAGTGACACTTCAAGCATGGTTGCATCTGTTGGCTCATATGCCCCAAATGGCAGAGCTGCTTGCATGGTATCCCTTAACCTTCATTTTTTCTGGCTCCAACTCAGAACTAGAAACTTTTCAGGTCATTGCATAAGTGTGCCAGAGCAGCTAACCCAAATGAGGACTATGGTGTCTTTAAATTCTGTCCCTCTCACCACCCCCAACACATACACAAAAAGAATAAGGGAAGATTGGTATCAAAATTTATTATATAATCCTATTCCATTTCAAAATTATTTCCAAATGACTGACTCCATTTGAAATTTAATGTGCAAAATCTGCTAAGCATAGGTTGATTCCATAGAAAACTCAACATGTAAACTTTACTAGAACTCCTGCATATGTCTCTCATCACCTGCCCCTAAGAAATCTCTAAGTTACATTGTTAACAGCAGTATAGCCCATACTGGAATATTGATTTGTAGTCTAAAATGTTTTACTTTGTGAATAGTGCTATTTTGAAGTAAATTCAATTTTCAGTTTTCTTGTAAAGATGTAAATGCCCAGTTACATGATCTTATTACAAGTTATCAGTTTGCTATTGTTTAGAAAGCATTAAAAATTATTGGAGATGTAAGAAATTTCTTTTAAGAAATATATTTCTAGAAATGTACAACTTACATTCTATTAAATTATAAATAAAATGAATATTTGAAGTTCTGATTTATTTCAATTACAACAGATACCTCAGAAATATAAGACAATACTATCAATGTATTTATGCCAAAAGTTGGAACACCTGGAAGAAATGGACAAATTCTTAGAAACATGCAAACTTCCAAGACTGAATCAGGAAAAAGAAAACAGGAATAGAAAATTACAGTCAAGGTAATTAAACATAAGTCAAATAACTAAAAATGCAAAGATCTGGATACCTCAGACTGTAGAGTCTAAGATATCAAGAAAGAAAGGAGAGAGAAAAAAAACAGTGGGAGAGGGAAGCACAATTGATTATGTTTGAGGAGTATGGGCATTTTGGTGGTAAGAAAACTATGCTGATCACACCTGAGGGGAGAAATCCTATATTTGAAAAAAACAAACAAGAATGTAAAACAATGATAAATCATTATTAAAAAATAAAAGTAAGAAAGGCAAAAAAAAAAAAAAAACAACACAAAATTATACTGCCAAAATAAATATCTGAGAGTAAGCCTACCAAAGACAGTGAAGGACCTATACAAAGAAAACTGTAAGACATTGTTAACAGAGATAGAAGAAAACACAAAGAAATTAATTGATAGTCCTTATTCACAGAAGAATCAGAATTGTCAGAATGGCCATTCAACTAAAAGCAATATCACAGATGAAACACAATCCTTTCAAAGTTTCAATGACATTCTGCAAAGAAATAGAACAAAAAATTATGTTAAATAATAGCGGTGAAAATTGACAGCCTTCACTTAGCAATAAAAAATTCAATTTTTCACCTTTGCGAATGATGTTACTATTGGTTTGTAATATATAACCTTTATTATGTTGCATAATTTTCATCTATAACCAGTTTCTGAGTTTTTTTTTTAAATCATAAATTGATGTTGAATCTTATCAGATGCTTTATTGGCACTGATTGTGGTTATGTTATTTTTAACTTTCTTTTTATTGATGTGAGTTAATTGATTGATTTTCAGACTTTTGAACTACCCTCGTGTCCTTGGAATATTTCTACATGGTCATGAATTTGCTTCTATTCTCAAGTTATTGAATTTGGTTTGGTATTGAGGATTTTGCATTTATGTTTATGTGGAAAATTGTTCTGTACTTTTTCTTTTTTTTTGTGATTCTTTGTCTAGTTTTGGTATCAAGGTAATATTTACCTTCATAAAATGTGTTTGGAAGTATTCCTTCCTTATTTTTTGAAAGTGTTTGACAAGTATTAGCTCATCTTTGAAGATCTGGTGTAATTACTAGAGAAATCATCTGATCCTGGGATTTTTTTTGGGGGGGGTGTGGGGGGGAAGCTGTTCTATTTCCTTGTTCAGTTCTTTGGGAAATAAACTCCTCTTTAATTTAAACATGAGAGTTCCTTTCAACACTTTTTCAAAGGGAGGGCTATTGTTTGCAAACTCCTTCAGCTTCTGTTTATTTGAGAAGGACATTATTTCTCCCCATATCTGAAGATGAATCTTATAGCATAAAATATTTTTGGCTGGCAATTTTTATCTTTAATTGTTTTGATCATGTCATTCCTTTCTCTCCTTATCCAAAGTGTTTCTTCAGAGTAATCAGATATAAGCCTGATAGGGATTCCTTGATATGTTATTTTCTTCTACCCTCTACTGAGCTTCAATGTTCTTTCTTTGTTTTGAACTCTTAGTAGTTTCATTACTTTGTATATTGATATGCATTTAGGTAACTAAGTATTTCCTTTGCTTCATGGACTTGTATTGAGTTTCTTTTCTAGGTATGAGTACATTCTATTATTTCTTTAAATATGGTCTTTTTTAGTTGTCTTTTTTTCTTCTTATTATGGAATATTTATTATTCTTATGTGGCCTTTCTGTGTACATGACCGGTGATGGTCTCTAATTCCAGAGGGTCATCCGGTTTTGCCTCAAGTCATGGGGAACCACTGTACCCTCTCTAGACCACCCTAGCTTATTTTCATGGGAACAAAGCAGGAAACCTTTGCTACCATCTTTCCTTATAACATGTTCTCTTTACTTAAACTGATAGATTTTTGTATAGAATTTTCATATTTTTGACATTTTCCTTCATTTGTCATTTTTCTGTTATTGATATCATTACATTTTGTAATCAATGTGTAATAATAATGATTTTTGAGTATATGTGTGTGTATACTTATATATGTATATGCTGTGTATACATTATGCATATATGTATGTATATACCCATTCATGTTTATGTATAAGGATTGGAAAGAAACAACTTCCATAATTACAAATGACATGAGTGAAATAGACAGATTTTAAGAATTGATCAGGAATTTTTATATATATATATATGTGTGTGTATGTACATATATATTTATGTCTAGCACTACTATTAAAAATCCTGATTCTAATTTTGAAGAATTAAAGTTCTCAATTCCAATTTTGAAGAAAAATCAGCAATAAATAATAAAATTTGGAGTTATGAATTTCTTGAGTTTAAAACTTATTATAGAATTAATTTTCTAAGAATTTTTTTCATGAATAGATGTGGACATTTTCTGACTCTCTTTTGTGCCATTTTTTAAGAATTGATTAATTATGAAGAAAATGAAAATTTGTCAGATAAAGACAAGTGAAAAAAATAGCTGACTACAGAACTGAGACAAGGAAGAAGGGGTAGGGGAAGGCAAAGGTCAGGGAGGGAGGCAGCCATAATGGTCTGTGGTGGTCAAGTGTTCGTGAGTTGGTGAGTGTTGCACTATGGTGGTAATACCTGATGGGGACACTCCAATGTTACCTTGGTTAAAATTTAACTAATTAATTAAAAAATAAAATAAAACACTTTCTATTTCAGAAATATGTTTTATTTTTCTGTGATGGATCCAAATGTCAGAGTTGCAAGATTACACTTCTTCAGAAACAAATTACCTAAATTTTAATATATTTAATATATTCTTAGGTGCCATTATATATTTTTACATTTTAAATATAATGAATACTAGTAAATGTCTAGCCACATGTTCTATCTTTTTTATCATCCTTACAAAGTGAAAGAACTAAAAAGAAGTTTCTGACGACACACCATACAAGTAACAAGTAACAATGAATTACTATTAATACCTTATTTTGTCAATACACTTTATACAATGCTTTTAAAATGGCAAATTAAGGAAATATTATTTCTTCAAAACTGCCATCTAACCAACTGAATAAAATAAATCTGCGATAGGAAAGACATCCCAGAATGTAATGTGACCATAATTAACAAGATGATAATTTAAAAAGACTATTCAGATTTGCAGATCAAATGCCTTTTAATTTCTTTGTGTAAGTTAATATGAACTGAAAGTTAGGGATAACAAAGCAAAAACATTACTGGAGATACTATGTGCTATCTAAAGATTCAGTCATATTAATAATAATTTCCATGCTAAGTGTTCTTCCATATGAGTAAGCAAGTAGATAACTCTTGTACAGTAAAAACAAACATGATACACGTCAAACACTTCCTATTGGTTTTTGTTGGATGAACAAAGTTAATAACATGTATGTATTTATGCATTTAAAACACATAAGCCCAGTGAATTTTATAATTTTTTTATCATAATGTTACTTTAGGTTATGAAGAATTGTGTAAATTTGATATTTTGAAACTTGACATTTATGTCACTATTTGTTATGGTCATTCTATTTGACAATTCTGAGGAAGTACCAAAAACACCAATTATACTAGAGAGAAACTTCATCATTTTTATACTACTTAGTACATTTCTTGATTCATAATGAGTTGGAATATCAGATATGTCCCAATCAGTTAATTCCTTTTTAACTAAGATTTTATCTGTTATACCCAATTCAAAAACTATGACTTGAAAGTTACCATAAAAAAAGATAGTGTAGGAAGAATTTTAAAAATAAAGAGATATTCCAGAGAGACAAAAGATTTTAAATCAATTATTAGTAAATATATAGTATGTAATTTCAATAGGTAAAAAGCTCTTAGATATGACAACATCCAGAAAAATAAAACATTCACTTTAATTTAATCTTTTTGTGTAAATGTATGTGTAGATAATTCCTTCTGAAAGTTATACTTTGGGAAGATTCATAACATTATTTGTTGTTGATTGTCCACTCATAAAACCTATAGATTTTTCATTTTTACCAACTCGTGTCTGATGAACTTTAAGGGAGTAGTGTGGTAAGCATAGGTAAACAATTAAATAAGATGTTTAAAATATATCTACCATATGACCAAGCAATTGCCATGTAGATACTGCCACCCCAAAACAAAAACATTAATTTCAAGGATAAGTAGACTCTGTTCATTGCAACTGTATTCATAGAAGTTATGAGAAGAACCTAACTGGCCAAGAACAAATGAGTGGATTAGAAAAATGTGGTATATACACAAGAATACTACTCAGGCTTAAAAAAGATGAACTCTTGCCATTTGCAACAACATGGATAGAACTGGAGAGGGTAATCCTAGCTAGAATAAGTCAGAAGGAGAAAGACAAATGCCAGATGCTATTATTTATATCAATTATATGTAGAATATAGAGAAATAGAGAGTCAGGTAGAACTCTACCAGTCACAAACCCCAGCAGCCTGACTAAAGAACTAAGTGGGGAAGTGAGAGACTGTAGAAGAGGGTAGGGAGGTGGCATATTAGCCTAAGATTATCTTGGTAGTGGAGATAGCTTTAAAACATACATTAGAAAAGGTGTGATCCTAACCTGATTTATAACTCTAAATCATAGACAGTTGTGTAAGCCAATGTTCTGTCAGTTAAAAAATAAACATAAATGGCTTGAAAACTTGGAAGTAGATTATAAAATATGTTTGTGTTAGATAATACTGTCTAAATAATCATAATAGATCTTCTGCAATTTAGTTGAGTGGATTAGCTTTCTTAGATGGAGCTTTAAATATGCCATTCTTCTGAACTTCCCCATATATATATATATATATATATATATATATATGTGTGTGTATGTACATATATA
>NW_004567108.1:25462264-25518477 GCF_000260355.1 Condylura cristata | reverse complement strand
GTATGTATATATATATATATATATATATATGTATGTATGTATGTATGTATGTATGTATGTATGTATGTATTTGTGTGTGTAAATCTGGCATTCTTTAGTGCTGTGATTTTTCTGCATCTTAGTTTCTTATCCATAGGTAGAATGAATTATTCAGTAACAATCACTGAATTATTTAATAACAATCCTTAACTTGTAGGATTAAATTTGTAAGAATGTCTGGAATGAATGTAAATCACATATATTTTCCACTCACTAATGGATTCACACTATTGAAAGTAAAGAGTGAAAATGTTTTGGGACTGTCCATGTCTAATCATGGCCAGGAAAAGGGAATTATAAATTCATTTATATGCAATTTTTAAAAATAATGAATAAAAGTAACTACAGCATATAATTTCAAAATCTTGTCTCTGGATAGATTTTTATAAAATGCAATTTGAAATGGAAAAACTAGTTACTTGAGGTATGAGATATAAAGAAGAAAACTTTTGATGATGAAACAATAAAGATTTTAAATATCTTTAAGAGAGAATATCTAGAATAATCAGGCATAGCAAATCTGGTTAGGAGTTTGCATGGTAAAAATAAATCTGTAAAATGGAACAAATTTTCCAAGTTAAAATTAGAATCATGGCCCATGTCCATTCTTTAGCAAACTGATTGCTGTTTTTATTTAAAAGCAGACATCTGTAGTCCCTCCACAGATTATGAGAATTGTGATCAGAATCACAGCATATGGTACCAAGTGATGAATCTGAATCTGAAGAGACACAGCTAAGTTTAGATCTAACTAAAATTTCTAGGTTTCACTAAAAATTAAATGTAAGAAACATTCTGGCATCATTTATCATTACATGGAGTTAATATGTGATGTTCTTATTCTTAAATGGTTTCTTAAAACAGAAGTATAAATGCAACACATTCCTTCTGTTTGGTCTTTTCAAAATACACGTGCTGTTTTTATTTTTACTTATTATTTTACTGACAGATATACTAAAATAAGATTGACAATAAGAAAAAAGTAAATATAAAACTGGCTACATATACAATAAAGTTTAAAATGATTATATAGACATAAAACTTACAAATTAAAGCATATAAATAGATTTGAATTTCAGTAACATACTAAAACAACTCTGACAAAATTTGGATAATTGTTTATCTTTTCCAGATTATTTTTCATATTCTGTACTGATGATATTAGTCACCCTTAATATTTATTTATTTGAACTATATTGATAAAGAAATAATTTTTAAATATTTATTGGAATTTAATAATTAGTTTAATTTTTTTTTTAAAGATTTTATTTTTTATTTGTGCATACAGAACTGGGATACAGGCCAGAGATGTGGAGGGTGAGAGAATTCACCAGAGACAGAGTGGAGTGCAGAACAGGCAGATCAACGAAGTACACTGCTGAGGGGAGCAGCGGGCGGGTCAGGAGAGGTCTGCCACGCCATGTGGTCACCTCCTGGGCAGGCGGGAATCGAACTCATGAGGAAGCGGCTTTAGATTCTCAGTGTTGTGCTTTAACCCGCTGCGCCACCAGGGAGGGCCTAATTAGTTTAAATTTAAAGTTAGTTTAACTTGATTAAAAAGTTAAACTAAGGTATATGCAAAGTATTCAAAAATACTTTTTACATTTGTAGGGTGGGGACAACTTCTTTTGTGCTGATCATTTCTGATAAAAAGATAACATTTATCTCTTAGTGACTGAGACCCCAAACTATCTATATTAAGTCTAATTTCAGCCACTGTTAGGGAAGGGAAACCACAGCTCTCCTCAGGAATCTTGTCAGCTAAGGTCTTAGAAATGGGTTTGAATATTACTGTTAATCTTTAAAAATCTTTTCTCCAAACTCATAAGAAACTTGATCTGTTCTCTTCATGCTCGAAGAATTGGAAACCGATTCTTTACTTGCATGTATGTGTTCCCTGTGGCCTATGTCTTCTCGGTATCTACGTTCATTAAATCCAAATTATTTGCTTGACTTAAGATGACAATTTTATTCTGGTGTATTTAATACTTTTTTCTTTTTAATTTATGGCATACAAATTGCCACAAATCTAGTAACTTAAAATAACACTCATGTATATGCTTACTGTTCTGTAGATTAGAAGTTCAGGGGAACTTTGTGTAGGATCTCACAAAATCAAAATCTTATGAGCCAGTCTGGGCATTTTATTTTGCAAATTGTTGAAAATAATCTGCATTATAGAGCTTCCCTGGTGGTATTAAAGGGGTTAAATGGGGTTTAAAGTCTCAGTGCTATCAAGCTGTTGCAAGTCACTGTGGAATGAGTTCCTGCCTGGCCAAATATGCAGCAGACCTCCCCTGTCTTGCCTGCTGTTCCCTTTAGCAATGTGTTTGGGTAAATGTGCCTGTTCTGCTCCTCACTCTGTCTCTGGTGCATCCTCTCACCTTCCCCCTCCCACCATACCACTGGCCTATACCCCAGCTTTTGTATGCATAAATAAATAAATATTAAAAAAATAATAATCTGCATCCAATCTCATTACTGCAGAATCCAGTTTCTTGCAGATATACAATGATACCTTTGTCCTTCATGTCATTAGATTAGGCCTATACTGATAGTCTCCCTATTTTAAGGGCAACTAATTAGTAACCTTGGTGATAATTACAAAATTCCTTTTGCTACATAATATATTTACAATAATAATATGAAGATAAAGGTCATGAGCAAATCACATTCATGTAACAGATTTGTGTAGATCTAGAGGTTTATTCTTATAGAGGATAATTAGGGCAATAGAAAGTCACAGGAAGAAATACTGTCAAATAATATTTTTAAAAATATTGTACAAAAATATTTTTTAAAATATTGTGTTTTTTCCTATATAGTTACTTGCTCACTTATTTCATAAATTATTATTAGTTAATGAATAAATAAAAATGATTTCAGGACCTCATGGTATTTAGCTACTCTGTATTTTGCAGATTATTTCCTTTTTAATTTATTTGAAAGTAAATTTTTAATTTATTTAAAACTTTTAATTTATTAGAAAATTTTAGATTTGTAATTTGTTTTTGCTCTCTCTCTGTATGTCTATATAAATAATCTCAGTATCCTTATGATGATCCTATGATTACATCCCAAAATGTTTATTAAAAAATAGTCCTGGCCCTCCCTGGTGGCGCAGCGGGTTAAAGCACTGCACTGAGAAGCTAAAGCCACTTCCGCATGAGTTCGATTCCCGCCTGCCCAGGAGGTGACCTCATGGCGCGACAGACCTCTCCTGACCCGCCCGCTGCTCCCCTCAGCAGTGTACTTCATCATCTGCCTGTTCTGCTCCCCACTGTCTCTGGTGAATTCTCTCACCGCCCCTGAGCCTCTGGCCTGTACCCCAGTTCTGTATGTACAAATAAATAAATCTTTAAAAAAAAAATAGTCTTTGAGGAAGAAATTAGCATTGATGCCTTTTTTTTTTACTTCTGTAAAGGAAACAATAATTTCATTGTAAATTCCTTTATACATTTTATCTTTTTAATTTTAAGATAACTGTCATAGAAATGTACACATTTTTTTAAATTGAAGTGAAATCGCATCTTAACATGCACATTTCAGGTATGCATCAGTATAAACCATTATCTGTAGAGACTAGAATAAATTCACTATGAACCGTCTAATTACCATTTCACCACATGATTGACCCATTTTACTTAATTTATCCACCACATCGCTGGCCTATACCCCAGCTCTTGTATCTATAAATAAATAAATTAAAAAATAATAAATACAATGTATAAATACAATAGAATGCTGTTCAGCTAGATGATTTTTGTTTGTATTTTTAATACTACACATTATCCTCTGGCTTGAGACCATTGCTTAGGAATAAATTGCTGTCGAGTAGAGCAGATATCCCTGTCTGACCACTGGTTCCAAATTTGAGGATTAACAAGCTGCTTTTATGCTTCTGTTTTTCAAAAAATGCTCAGCTTCTACACATTAGTTGCTACAGAGCTATGCCAATGTTCTTATTTAGCTCTTCTATTAGAGTATGTAATCTAAACGTAGGCAGATAAAGCCACCCTGTCCAATAAAAACAGAATTTAACATTTTTCAGCACTTTTATTTAACTTGATTTAATAGTTTAAAAAAGTTTACGTACTTGTTAGTAGAAAAGCAATCTGTACTTTAGTACCATTATTTTAGTAGTGATGACTATTTGTAGCTTCTTATGAAAACACAAAAAGTTCTAGCCTCTAGTTTTTTATGGTGTGGGGTAGGGGAATGTGGAGGATACTACATACGTTAGACTTCAGAATGAGAGCTTCCCCATACTATCATTGTCTATATTATTTATCTGCAAATCATTATTCCAAGGCATTATTTCTTAAATGTCTGCTTCAAAAATCACACTTCTTTATTTAAATCATTTAGAACCACACTCACAAATATAAGATATAATCTCTCCCTCACTTTCCTTTTTACCTTGTCAAATTTAAATAGACAAATTACTAAGATGTTTCATGTACCTGACACTGGAAATTTCTGAATTTTAGAGGCTTCTGTTTCTTCTTGCTACTAAGTAAGATCAGCAAGTAGAATGGTGAAGGACAGAGATTAGTGTTTTTTTTTTTTTTAAAGGCAATTAGCCAATAGAACTTAATGTGCAATTCCTATTTTTAGGGGATTTCAATTATAGGACAGAGATGCTGCTTCTCATGTAAGGAAGAAGCTAGGTCAAAGGACTTTTTGCAATTTCTTTTAGTTTAAAAAAAAGTATTCCATGGATATTAATCATTCCTCTTACTGATTTTTCGTTTACATGCAAACATGGAAGAGAGAAAAAAAGTGATACTTAATATAAATGTCAAAGGGCCTATGCATATTTTATGAAACTGAAATAATTGATAAATCTAGCAGAGACCAAATCAACTGAAAATGGATATCTTGGGGTAATTCTATGATCAGCTAGAGAAATTTACTCCTAATCTAGTCAAATAGCATGCTTATATAAAGAAGAATGTTCAAATAAGTATACATTTTATATAAGATTTTATCATTTTCTCTACTTAGTTGAACTCCACTAGAGTCCTTTTTATGTTAGAGGAAGGAAAATGTGACCATTACTGTAATTCCTTTTTTTTCTGTTAGTGAAAATTGCAATACAAAGTAGGTAATGCAACTCTACTGTGCCCATGAACAGTAGCACCTCAGCATATCTCTACATGAAAGCTTATTTTACTATCACTTAAGGAACTCATTACCCTTTTATGAGGCTTACATGCTGCTTTACAAATATAGCACTCTAGTAACATTATGGAAGCATCATTATTCTTGCCAGTGGCATTTTTTAAAGCAAGGAAAACTAGTTTGAAAATAACTTCCTCAGTGTTCTTAGTCTTTTGTACTATGCTAATATTTTCCCAAACTTTTGTTGAATTCTGAGTTTTATTTTAGTTCATCCACCATCTGGAAGTTATTAAAATGTGAGAAAGTCTGTATGATTCTGATTTAATTGTTGATATAGGAAACTTCTTCAGATAATCTTTAATAGAACAGGCTTAAGACACATTTCTACATAGGAACCAGTGGAAGTTCAGCATTAACGCTGGTTAACATTGACTCCATTTTGATGTAAATATCCAGAACAGGTTATTTGTGTTCCAAAAAATTCCAGTTAGATTAGAACTCAGATATAATACATTAACAGTTATAGAGACATGTGGTAAAATTTTATTTGCATTCTGCTCCAAGTTGTTGGCTATTAAAATCTAAAATATGAAAATTATTGAGTGATTTAGCTTGTATAAAGAGAAAATTCTCAAGGTTTCCTTTATACTATCATTGCCCTCACATTATATGTTTTCCTTTATAAGTAGGTTGAAAATGGTGTAGTAATAAATTCCTGAGAATTATGCAGGGTATTGGTTATGTCTTGCTGGTAAATATTATTTCTCTTGGTCTCTTATAAGAATAAGAACACAAAACCAACTTGATGAACAGTATGAATGCTTCATTTGCTGTAGGGAATCCCAAATTAAGGCATGCCTCACATCCATCTTTTAGAAAATAATATTTGAAATATTATTAATAATTATTATGATAGGAATATTTTACCATGTTACTGTCGATTAGAAACTTTTATAAAATGGAATTTAACATACTTCTTGTGGTAAGGGAGATAATATCCAAGCCATAGAAGAATGGGCAGCTAAGAACTTGCTTATTTTATTGCTTTATGAAAATTGCAGAGTTCTGTGAACATCCTGAGCTTTCTAGAGTTAATACCTAACAACTGTTTCAAGATATGAATAAATCTGAATTGTTTATTAATATAAAACATCCATCATTTTATCAACTCCTACCTGACAAACTAAAGACAAAACAAAGATTTTTCTCTGTATCATTGAAAAGACCCTCCAAGATCTACCTGTTCAACGTCATTTATTTATTTATGTTTGGCTGGCCCTGATTTGAACCAGGATGCATGCCAGGGCAGCTGGGGTAAGATGACACTACAGGGATATGAAAAATTCATAACTATAAAATATCAGGTAATGAATAACAAATGTATTCACTATTTTGTACATTACATGACAGCTAGCTTTAAAATGCTACATGTTTCTTCTTACAGTGAGAGCTCATTATAAAAGTATTAGTTAGAAATTTTATTGCCCATCCAGGAACTTTTAGAAGGCTAGAGAAGATAGTAAAAAGGGGCATCTCTAACTTTTTTTGTTTAAAGATTTATTTATTTTATTCATACAGAACTGGGGTACAGGCCAGAGATGCAGAGGGTGAGAGGATTCACCAGAGACAGAGTGGGGAGCAGAACAAGCTGACTGAGAAGTACACTGCTGAGGGGAGCAGCGGGTGGGTCAGGAGAGGTCTGCCACGCCATGTGGTCACCTCCGGGGCAGGCGGGGATCGAACTCATGCGGAAGTGGCTTGAGCTTCTTAGTGCAGTGCATCGCTTCATGTCTTAATATCGCTGCGCCATCAGGGAGGACTGGGGCATCTCTAACTTTTATGGAATTGTTGATGGTAATATTCCAAGCACTATTTATACTTCTAGAGGTAAACATAAGATTTATCTCTATTTCAAATTTCCAGATAGACAAACAAGGTGCCTGTATATTTAGTTCAGTTACTCAACAATATGCTAGTCAAATTCTATTTTAACTGGATTTGAAATTAATTTTAAAACTTTAGGCTCTTTATAACATCACTAATGGATCTTTGCTTCTTTTTTAAGTAAGTCATGATTGGCAATAATCAATATTTCCTTTTGACAAATGTCCATACATACATTTTACATATCAGGAACTTGGCATTTCTCTAAACTGACTCTGTCCATTCCATTTTCCCCTTCATGTCTTAATATCGCCTTCATGAAAGTGGTGATATATCGCATTCCGTTATGAAAAATTACAAGTAGAAAACTGTTCAAAATTTTCAACTACCTGGTGGAATTGTATGACATATATTTCCTCATTTCTTAGTTTTACTTAAGCTTAGTCAAGTATTTTTTTGTACAGGGAACATCACTGTGAAATACATTGGCGACACCTTGGACTAGTGAAGAGAATAAATGACTTTACCATTTTCAAATTTTAGAACATTGTTTTCTGGGAAATAAGCAATAAGGAAGCTTGATGAACAAGAGAAAAACTAATTTTTAGGTGTCTGGCCCAATCAGACTTGGGACCCTTAGTAATAAAAATCTAAAGAAAAATGAAGAACCTACCATTGCAGAGTCACATGCTGAACACTGGCTTTGCTGCCTTTGACCTTGATTCAAGATGAGAAATAATTCAAACTTTAAAGAAATGTGGGAAAAAGAGTATGACTTTCTTTGTCAGTCACCCCACTCATTAGATTACAACATATGTATTATCATTATGTAACCTAGGTGCTATATATTTTACGTTGTGACACTGTTCATATTGTTAAAGAATGTTAAAACACTGCCCTAATTGCAGCTAAATGAAATTTGACATATCATATTGTATACAGAGAATGACTGAATGAAGTGTGCAACTTCCTCATGTGTGCATGTGAAAATTTGGACATCAAGATAAGTATATTTAATCTATTCTTATGTTTCGTTCTGAAAATACATATTATGATTAGAATGCTAACAAAAACAACTGCATAGATAAATGAAATACATAGACATAGCAAATGATTAATGTTTCATTAAGTAATAACATGCACTGTTAACTACAGATTTGTCATTTATCATAAAAATTAGAAATATCAGGAATACACTTAACATTAAATAAAGCAAAAAATATTATCTAAGATGGGTAACACAGATGGGCATTATTTTCCACAACTTGTGTATGGGGTGCTGATACATATCAAGGAATTCTCATGAAATATTTTTAAAAATGTTGGTATCAACAAAGTCAAAATGATTTAATTTCAGAATTTCTCAGAGATCTTATTGATTATAAAATCCAGGAAGATACAGATTATTTCCTTCTTATTCACCCTTATTTATTGTGTGTGATTCTCAGAAAATTTTTATTGAACTAATAAAATGTCCTAATGCAATCTGTGACTATTCCAGATGAGAGTGAAGTAATATTTAATAGTTCCCAAATATTTTGCTACAAGACCATTTTTCTCCCAACAAAGCAATTAGCTGCGCACACTTGGGGAATACCAATGTTTACACTTCAGAATAAGTGACTTTTTCATTAGAGAAGTACTTTTTTGCCAAGCTCTTTTAGAGCACATATTTAAGTTTCTATTATAAGCAAAATACAGTCAACACCCAGAATGCCTACAGCCCCTTCGCTATTGTGCAAAGTTTTGGAAATCTAAAATGTCTCAATCAAGTCCCTGCTTCCAGATTTTGACATAGTGTACTGACATATTTTGTGCTTACTATAGTGTCATCACTGGAATGCAGAAGATGTTATCAGAAGCACAGGAGACATTTTCCTCACTCAACAGGGATTGCTTTGAAAAGGTTGTCAGACAGAGCTGAGTCTACAGGAAAAGGTTTTAGCCAAGGCAGCATGGCAGTGGCATTGAAGATAGATGAAGTAGCACAGGTTGAAGTGGGTGAGGCAGTGGGAGGTTTGGCAAAAACGGGAGAGAAGTCGAAAAAGTGAAGCAAAGTTACACAAATCCATCTCTCAGATTCGCTTCAGAAACGTGCTTAAGTTGTATTCAACAAAGTCCCAGTGATTATGGAAGCCTCAGGAAGATGTAAGATCCATCTACACAGGAAAGATAAACACAGAAAAAGTTAAGGGAGACTAAGTTGCAGTTTGAGGCAGGAAAAAAAAAAGTGGTGGAAATAAAGCAAGAAAGGGCTAAAATAACATTTGTTATAAAGCTGTTTTAAGTTTCCTGCCCCAGTCTGAGAAGGGTGAGCCAGGCTGGGAGTCGAAGCTAGTGTGAGTTCCCTGCCCCACCCTAAGGAAGGGTGGAGCTGGGCAGGGAGAGGAAACTGGAGGACTGGGAAAAGGACTAAAAGGACTGAAGGGGCTGCAGGAATAAGTGGAGAGATATGGAGAATGTGGAGCAGAAAGACATGTGAAGAAGCAGTCACACTTTGGCTTTGGAATTATACCAGACACAGAGGGAGAATGAAAAGAGTCAGAGACCTGGGTGAGAGAAACCTGAGAGACTGACAATGTCAGCCTTTCTCTTGGTTTTCATTTGCTATTTTCTTTTCAACTTGCCGGTCCCTTCTGCCCCTTTGCTGTTGGTTCCCACCTGAAGGCCTCTTAGACTGTGGCAGCTTTGATCCTCAGCCCTGCTTTGTGTCAACCCTGGTTGGCTGAGTTTTGCCCACGAGGGGATGGGTAACTTTGGGTGCTTGATTTGGAAACTCTTCTCTCGATTACACACTAATTATTGTCCACCAATTGCATTAAAGTTCTTTTCTATTGAAGGTGTTCCATACTAGAGTATGTTTTGTCTTGATGCAAGAGACAGCAAAACCTACTTAGAGCAGGCAGGTTTGAGGACTTGGGGTGCCCCCTACTTTGCCTGTTAATACTACTTAGTGCCAAGAACTTTTTTAAGTTTACCCATTTAATAAGCCTATGAAGTTAGAAACTATCATGAACTACTGGCATACAAGTTGAGGACAGTATAAGGATATTGCATAAGAACCTAGACTTTGCAGCCAGGCTGCTGGGGTTTTCTCCTGCTTGTGCATCTTACTATGTGACCTTGAACACTTAACTGGATATATAGATAAGGTGTTTAGATATAGATATGCATAGACA
Organism: Condylura cristata; assembly: GCF_000260355.1. Taxonomy (NCBI): domain Eukaryota; kingdom Metazoa; phylum Chordata; class Mammalia; order Eulipotyphla; family Talpidae; genus Condylura; species Condylura cristata. Next base: position 25,508,251 of record NW_004567108.1, on the reverse strand, counting down.
CATTTGTGTGTTCCATTGCTCTTACCTTTATAAAGGGCACACCTATTTTTATTGGGCCAGTATGTGGATTAAATGAATTAATACATGCAAGCATTTTAACCATATCTGGTATACTTTAAATACCAGAGAGTTACTATTATTTTACAGAACAAGTAACAAGCCCAAGGTCATACAGCTATTTTGTAGTAAAGTCAGGATTCATCTTGAGTCTGTCTGACTTCAAAGCCCAGGCTCTCTTTTCACTATCTCAAGACAATGCATGATTAATTTCTAAATACATTGCACAGACAAGAATTTCCAGGGGAGCTGGGAGCTGGGAGAATTCATTTCAGGTTGAGGTAGTCAGAGAGATCTTTATTAAAGAAGTGGGATTTGAGATAGGTCCTGAAAGATGAATGGAATTTTGAGAAATGAAAAAAGAGGGAGCATATTAAATGAATATATTGGCATGAGTAGAGATATAGTGTTAGAAAAGCACAAATATCCATACATTGGTACTTTTTCTTCTGACTTTAGTAATCAAAACAACAGTGTAGTCATGGAAAATTAATTGAAATGGAAAACATTAATTTGAAAGCTCACTGCACTATTCATAAAATATTTGTTTTACATTTTTTGTTATCAGGTTGTTTTCCACTAATATGTGTGTGTATACATACACACACACACATATATACACACATATATGAATTTTATAGTCGTGATCATGTGTAGGATCACTATGAAACTACTGATTAGTGTACTGCTGTGTGGCATATCTCTCTTACTATATTATGAAATAACTAAAGAAATATAAATGCAGCTGGTATATTCCAAATTGCACACACATATGTGTGCATGTGTATATAAGCATATGTATATGTGGATATACATGTATATCCACATATACATTCACACATATACACTAATGCACATAGGTGATACTTTAATGTATGTCCTGATATTTAATTATTATTCAGAGGCAAAATTCCTACACAACACTTGCATCATAGTACAAAATGCAAAACAAGAAAAAAAAAACTTCATTAAGCATTTATATGAGTTGAGACATTTTTATTTTTAGTAGAAAAATGTGTTTGTATTACACTGAAATCTATGCATTAAGCAAAATTTAATTGACTAAGAATCCAAATTTCATAAAAAGTCTATATTTTGAGTTCAAAGGAGTAATCATAGCTAAGATTCTATGCTCATAAATCATAATTAGTATGATGATAATAATAGTAATAACAATATTACTTGTGGATACTTATGGAGCATTTCAAGTAAATAAATATTTATTTTAATTGATTAATTATATGTTAAGGTAACATTGGTGTACAACATTGTATATGATTCTAAGATATGGGATCTTACCTCTTCAGGTGTATGTTACCACACTACATGCACCAGAAGGCAACGATACTCTTTCCACCACAGTCTACTATGTCCCCTCTCCACTTTCTCCTCTACCCTTTTTCCTTCCCCGTTTGGTAATCTCAGCTATACAGTAAGATCTCAAAGTTTATCTCTGTGTGTGTGTGTGTGTGTGTGTGTATGTATTTTTCCAAGGTGACAATTGTTTATAACACAATATGAAATTCAGGGGACTAGACTCATATCTCCTCAGACAGACACCTCCATACCACATCCACCTGTATCTATGGCCCCCTTTGAGCCTACCCCACACTCCCCCTCTAGTGGTCTCAAAGCCACAGTTGTATTGCTCTACTTTGTTTTGTCATTTCTTTTATTTTGTTTCTCTGTACTCCACATGGAAAATAAAATTATCTGATCTCTATCTTTTTCCTTTTGGTGAATTTCATTTAGCATAATCCCTTCCAATAATATCCATGTTGGATAAATATTTCATCTTTTCTTGTAGTTGAATAATATTCCATATTTTATATGTACCACATCTTCTTTATCTCTCTGTCATTGAACATTTAGGTTGTTTCCATAATTTCACTATTGTATATGGTGCTGCGGTAAACACAGGAGTGCATGTGTCTCTTCAAATCACTATTTTTACATTCTTTGGATAAATATTATGTGTTGGAACTGCTGTCTCATATGGTTTATTTAATATTTAATGTTTTGAGATTGTTTTTCATAGGAACTGGGGGATTCTACTTTCCCAATAGTATACAGGGTTCCTTTATTCCATACCTACACCAGCATTTTTTTTTTTTTTTTGGATTGGTGTTCTGTGTGTGTGTTCAATATGGGCATTTTCATCATCTAAGGTGATAGCTCACTGAAATTTTGATTTGTATTTCTCTGATGAAATGTGATGTCAAATATTGTTTCATCTATCTGTTGACCATCTGAATGTTTATTTACTATTCTGCCCATTTTTACAGTGTTGTTGGTTTTCATTTTGTTGAGTTGTAGTGTCCTTTGTAGATCTTGAATGCTTGTCCTTCAAGAAATATGTGATGTACATTTTCTCCCATCTTTTCATCTTAATGATAGTTTCTTTAGTTAAGCAGGCCAAAGCTTTTTAGTCTGATAAAGTACATTTTTTTTTTTTTTGCTTTTATTTGTCTTGCTGTTGGAGTGTAGTCCCAAAGGCATAACTGAAGTCAACACCATGGAGAGTTTTGTCTATGTTTTCTTCTATTATTTTATGGTTTCTGGTCTTGCATCCAAGTCTTCAGTCAATTTCAGGTTAATCTTTGTGTATAGTATGATAGAGTGATCTAGTATTCTTTTCCTTCATGAGACTGACTAGTTTTCCCAACACCATTTTTGTTGAGTGACTTTCCTTTATCCATTGTATACTTTTGCTTACTTGTTGTTTTTAACAATCTTACAAAAGTGGTTTTGTTTCTGAACTCACTATTCTGTCCTTTGATCTATGTTTCTATTTTATTCCAATGCCATATTTTGTAGATGGCATGGACTTTTAGTATACTTTGAAGTCTGGGAGTGTTACACTCCAGTTCTCTTCATTTTTTATCAAAATCTGTGACTATTCAAAGATTTCATATAAATATCAGAAAGAAAATATAGAGTTTCGTTAGTTATTTAAAAATGATGGATTGAAATTAAAGGCATTGAATACAGAACAGAGATTTTTTTCACTTGACCAAGCTGATTCCGCCTAATACTAAAGAGACTGTTGAGACTTCTTCATCTTTGATTCTTTTCTGTCTTAGAGACATGAGAGATTTTCTGATTTTATTATAAAAATATATTTTATTGAATATTGTCTTCTATTTTCATTAAATTTGAATAATAAGTATAATTAAAACAGGAGAAACCTTAGAAAAACTCTTCATATAGGGTACGACTTTGTGAAGATAAAAGCCTCAACATGGTCAAGACATCTAGCAAGAAGTTGATTTTAAATAAATCAGTGATTATTTCGAGTCTAGTCAAAAATAATGGCTAGTTATTAAGATCTATCTAGTTTGCCCCCTTTCAGTGCCAATGGGAGTCAAGCACCTCCTTTTGACAGCCCAGAACACTTATGTTGTTACTGTCACTTATTATTTTAACCAGAAATCATGAGACCATTGAAGTCATTTCACTAAAAATAAGATGCATGTTCAATTTATTGTTCCTTCATTATAATAATTAGAGTTATCAACTTGAAACTGACATGACTCAGTGTACCAGAAATGGTTTTAGGTTATTTTTGATAACCTGCTAAATTTTCAGAACTTCTATAAAGTATTTTAATCTCCATCTACAAATGAGTTAATTGAGACACAGAGACGTGAATAGTGCAAAGACTGAAATATTAATAAAAATTACGGAGTTTAAATATAAACCAAGGCCAGAATTTAAAATGTTCTGTTTTTTTCTATTACATAATATATATATATTTTTTTATTTCTTGAGGGGGAAAACAGTTTATATCCTGCTTTTACAATACCATAAACATTTTTATTATTACTTACCATCTTGATAGAACCATTCTAATTATTTTTAACTTTTATATCTAATGCCATAAAATTATGTTTAAATTACCCACAAGACTTTCCTCCTCTTGTAAATATGAATAGATATTAAGGAAAGTAAAACACTTTTCCTATGTTTAAATATTTTGGTATATGTGAATATTCCCCTTGAGGGGTTCTTTCCCTCTATACCCCATAAATCATATAATCACCATCTGATTTTGTCATGCCAACTGAGTAGTTATAGATACATCACTCAATGACATATGATTTATAGTTCTGTTAGGTAATCTCTGATGGCACATATCCCTTAATGTCTTCTTTCATAGGACTAAGTGCCCTTTATTAGCCATTTCTAAGGTTCTTAAAATGAGTAATAAATTTAAAACATGAAATCAAAAATATTTTATGTATTCAATGAGACTCATGTGTGTGTGTATTTGTGTTTTGTATATACCCTCTGATCAACATCTGATTAAGATTTTATCTCTTGGATTTAAAAGAAAACTTTATTTCCTGTGTATGCACAAAAACACAAGGGATTGGTATAAAGCTTTTTCAGCTCTGAGATTGCAGTATTGTAAAACATTTTTAATGAGGTATTCATATTGTTCTTATAACTTTTGTAAGAATACCCAGTAATTAAAGATGATTATAACTTTAAAATATGTAGGAAATTCAACATATTTTATCATACCAATTATTATAATCATTTAAAGTTATGATTATAACAAGACAAGTGCTATATAAAAGGTAGTTCTTAGAGTAATTTGACTTGCTAGAATGCATGTCTCAAAATAAACATTTTATAAGAAAAAAATGAGTGCATTCTTTAAAAGACAGTAAAAGTAAAAATATTTATAAAAAGATTACTCTGTGTGAAGTCATAGCTATTATTTGCTAAAGTTTGTTTAGTATTTACTTTCATATTTGAGGCATCTTGTGTCCCTCGGTTTTGAGAAATTGCACTTTGATTTCATGTAAAAGCAACTTCTACAAATCACGTCCATCTTTCTCTTACATTGATCTTTCCTGTGCTTTAGCCATATCCCTTTGCATTCAGATCTGCCAGTCAATGTCAGCTCCCTAGACTGTACCTAGAAGAGGATTTGGAGAGCTTATAGTATATTGAAGGTATACCATTCACAAAATCTGCATAAAGGTAAGAAAGAAAGAGTGAAAATGATCCCTGGGCAAGGGTGAGGTTTCAGATAAAGTCTAGCTTTCACCCAGTCCACAGAAGGTTTCAGAAGAAAAAGTATTTTTCATTTTAATCTACCTGCTCACCTGCTGTCCATTCCACTTCCATGAACAGTAATGTGCAAAATTCCAATGTTACAGGCATTTGCATACATATTTTATAATTATACTATTTTAATTTAATAGTGTTCACATATTTTCTTGAGACCATTTATTTGAATTGGGGATTTTCTTGGTGTGTATGTGTATAATTGTCTTGTAGATTTTCAAAATATTTATTCTTATATAAGCAGGGATAATGACAAAAATGGCAGTCCAATTAGAAATTAGACATGTCAGAAAACAGACCAAAAAGAATGCTCTCTGCACAAAATTTGAAACTGTTAGTTCAAACATTAAACATTTTTCTATCAAAAGAGTACAAACTGAAATTGAGACAGTTTAGGAAATAACGGCAATGAAAAACTATATATCAGACCCTAAGGAATATAATCAAGAATGTGCAATAGAAATTTAATAGAAAATTAAGAACATGAAATACAGGAAAATAAAGAATAAAAGGATTGCAGTATATATTAAGATATTAAAAAAGAAACAAAGCAAGCTAGAAAATAATAACACAGTAACATATAAGTTAGAAAACAGAAAAAAGGCAGAGCTAGTAGAAAAATATTAAATCAGTAAACTATACATTTACTAGAAAAATTAATAAAAAGCCAGGGGAGAGAGTTTTAAATATGTAAAAAGTGAGAAATAACCATTCAGTATCAGAAAACTTATTAAAACTAAATATAAATATATATTTTGTGCAGTTCATGCAAATAAATTTGAAAGTCTCATGTAATGAAATCTAGGAAAATATACTTCCCTCAAATCGATACCTAAGGGAAAGATAGCTTAGAACACATTCTGTAGTCATCTAATGCTATCAAAAAGAACCAGACATAAGTAGTTAGAGGAATTTTATCTAAACTTCATTTTATCAAAATTATCACTAAAACAGCTTTATGTTTTAACTTACATATCCTTGAATATTAATTAGATCAGTGATTGTTTTCATATATTTATAATCCATATCATCTGACAAATGATACTAATATTTCTCTTATGGGTATGTTATAAGCATTTTATCCCAGCCTGCTAAAATATTTAAACATTGTTTAGGACTATTTTTAAACAAAATTATGCAATATTGAAGTCTTGTAGTCTGAAGTTTCAGTTTATTGTTCTTATTAAAGAAGACCTTTTTTTCACCCTAAATTGTAAAATCTCTTCCTCTGAATTTCCCTTCAATACTTTAGGAATACTTATAAAAATGTGTCAAAAATATTTGGAATATATTATTGGGCATTGTTAGCTGTTCTAAATGTAGCCTTTTCCTCCTGTATAATCAGTGTCATAATTACTTTTCAGCACTGATTTGAAATCCTATTTTTTTAAAAGATTTATTTGTGCATATAGAACTGGGGTACAGGCCAGAGGCTCAGGGGCTGCGAGAGGCTTCACCAGAGACAGAGTGGGGAGCAGAACAGGCAGATCAAGGAAGTACACTGCTGAGGGGAGCAGCGGGCAGGTCAGGAGAGGTCTGCTTCGCCATGTGGTCACCTCCAGGGCAGGCGGAAATGGAACTCATGCGAAAGTGGCTTTAGCTTCTCAGTGCTGTGCTTTAACCTGCTGCGCCACCAGGGAGGGTCTGAAATCCTATTTTAATGTAATCATGTATGTTATCCATACATGTATATATCTCTGTGATTTCTATTCTAGTGAACTATTTGAACTTTTTTCAAACTCACTGGCTAATTGTCTTCAGTAATTTTTCTCATATCTAAGAGATATAACACATATGGAAGATAAATAGTAGAAATTATAGCAAGACTATAATAAATGAAGTGTACACTATTCTATTATATTTACCTGTCAGGGTAGGAGGGAGCTGCTGTGTTTAACTTTATTGTTTCTTAGAATATCTATCTCATCTAGATAAGTAAATTTCAGTTTATTGATCTATCACCCTTAAATATTATTTTTCATTTCCTGAATATTTAGTTTATTTGAATTCCCCATACCTTCTCCCTTTCAACCCAATATATTCCCATAGCTATCTTCTGTTACTTTTGCTGGTATTTGTGTACATAAAAGGAATGTGATTGATGGATTGTATGTTGAGTATGCTTAGTTTTGTAAGAAACTATCAAACTGTTTCTAAAGTGGTTGCTCCATTTTCATGTTGATAAGCAATGAGAGATTTTTGCTGTCCTGTATACTCGATGACATATTCTAAGGATCCCATATTTTGGCCAATATTATCTCATTGTTTTGTTTATATTTTTTCCAAAGATTTATTTATTTACACATACAAAACAGGGTGCAGATCAGAGGTGCAGGGGCAGTGAAATGTTCACCAGAGACAGAGTGGGGAGCAGAATAGGTAGATGGAAGAAGTGCACTGCTGAGGGGAGCAGGGCGAGACAGGGGGGGCCTGCTGTGCCATGTGGCTCACCTCAGGGGAAGGGATCCAACTCTCACTGAAGTGGCTAGCTTATTTACTGTGCTGCACTTTAACCTGCTGCGACACCAGGGAGGGTGTCTTATTGTTTTCATTTGCATCTCTGATAATCTATGGTAAGGAACAGCTCTTCATTATGTTTATTTGATATGTGAATCTTTTCTGTAATGAGGTATCTGTTAAAGATTTTCATCCATTTTTTACAGTTTTTTAAATTTTTTTTATATTATACATACAGAACTGGGGTGCAAGCCAGAGGTGCAGGGGCAATGAGAGGATTCACCAGAGAGAGAGTGGGGAGCTAACAGGCAGATTGACGAAGTACACTGCTGAGGGGAGCAGCGGGCATGTCAGGAGTGGTCTGCCGGCCATGTGGATCACATTCCGGCAGGGGATTGAACTTGCATTGAAGCAGCTATGGCTGGCTTGCAGTGCTGTGCTCAAACCCGTGGTGCCACCAGGGAGGGCCGCTGGCCCATTTTTAAAATATGTTATTTTCTTACTTTAACTGTTCTTTGTGTATAAGGTAACATTGTTTTACCACACTATGATTGAGAAATGTAGAGTCCCATTCTTTAAAAAGAATGACTTTTGATGTGAGTCATTCTCAGGTCTGTGTTAATACAACACAACACAGCACCACCCAGATACCCAAAGTCCTTCATCATAGTCTCATATGCATTCTCCCTCTTTCCTCTCCAAACTCGATTTTCTACTCTGGTAGTCCAAGTTTAGTGAGATTTCTAGGTTTGTTTATGTTTTTGCTTTTCTGACTGTTTTGTTTATTTGTATTTCACAATGAGTGAAACCAGGTAGTACTTGTCTTTTTCCTTCTGGTTTGTTCCACATAGCATAATTCCCTCCATTGTTGTCTATGTTGTTGCTAGTGGCAAGAGTTCACTATTTTTAATAGCTGAATAATATTCCATTATATATACATGTGTCTATATGTATCTCAACTTCTGAATCCACTCATGTGTCCTTGCATACTTAGGTTGGTTGCTCTGTAACTTGATTAATAAAGCTGCAGTGAACAAGAGTGCATACATTCTCAAATTTTTGCATTATGTGGTTAAAATACCTATGGGTAGAGGCCCTCCCTGATGGTGCAGTGGGTTAAAGCACTGCACTGAGAAGCTAAAGCCACTTCTGCATGAGTTCGATTCCCGTCTGCCCTGGAGGTGACCACATGGCGTGGTGACCACATGGGTGGCAGACCTCTCCTGGCCCGCCTGCTGCTCCCCTCAGCAGTGTACTTCATTGATCTGCCTGTTCTGCTCCCCACTCTGTCTCTGGTGAAGCCTCTCACCACCCCTGAGCCTCTGGCCTGTACCCCAGTTCTGTATGTACAAATAAATAAATCTTTAAAAATATGTTTGGGTGGAATTGTTGATCACAGATAGCGTGTCTATTTTTGAAATTTGGAGACCTCCATACTCTTTTCGATAAGGGCTGGACCAGTCTACATTCAACAATGGATGACTGTTCTTTTTCTTCCACATCCTCACTAACATAGTTTCTGGACTTTATGGTATGGGTCATTCTCAGGTGTGTGGAAGTATTTTATTGCAGTTTTGATTTGCATTTCCAAATAAGTGATAAACATCTTTTCATGTGCCTATTAATCATCTGTATGTTTATTTTAGAAAAATGTACATCTATTTAAATTTTCTGATAAATTTTTGATTAATTCCTTGTTACTTGATTCTTTGATTTCATTCAAGATTTGTGCTTTTCCTCATATCTACCTTGTACATATTTAATATATTTATACAAAAATGTATTCTTTGAGTGCTAATGCAAATTGTGTTTTTAATTTAAAATTCCACTTTTTCATTGTTGGTATGTATACAAGTGATGACCTATATACTAACCTAATCTAACTTGCTCTCATGTGATTAAATTGTAAGTTCCAGGAAAAATTTTTGTTGGTTCTTTTCAGATTTTCTACATAGATCATGCCATTACTTAACAAAGACAGTTTTATGTCTCTTTCCTAATCTGTGTACCTTTTCTTTCCTTTACTAGAAGTCCAGTATGTCATTGCAAAGAACTACCTTAATGAATATTCCGTGTGAGTCTGAGAAGAATATGTATTCTGCTCTTGTTGGATGAAGTAGTTGATAGATGTGAACTACATATAGTTGATAGTGGTGTTAATTTCTGTTGTCTTTACTATTAACCTGCTGAATCCATCTATTTCTAATAGAGAGATGCTGAATAATAGATTTATTTTGTGCAAAGAAACTCATATATCATTCATAAAAATAGAAGGATACGTATTACTATTAGTTTTTGCCTCTCATAATTTGACACACTTTTTTGAATACATACAAATTGAGGATTATTTTGTCTTTCTGGACTATTGATAACTGTGTTAATATGTAACATTCTTCTTTATCTCTGACAACTTTCCTTTGAAGTCTGAAATCAATATAACTATTCTTACTTTCTCCTGAATAATAACAACATAAAATCTCTTTCTCCATTTTTTACTTTTAATCTATATGTGCTTGTTAAAATAGGTTTCTGATAGACCAAATATAGTTGTGTCTTGTTTTATGATTCATGGTTAATTTTTCTTCTGATTAGTACAATTAGACCATTGACTTTCAAAGGATCACTGGTATATTTGGATTGGAATTTAATATATTACTCATTTTTAATTGTTGCATTTGTTTTTTATTTCGATTTTATCCTTATTCTTTCTTCTGTCTTATAATTCTTGTCACTAAACATTTTAAATGATTGCATTTTCTCTCATTTCTTAGCATACTGGTATATTCTTTTAAAAAAATATTTAGTTGTTCTAGTTTTATTGTACACTTATGCCTAATCCAAGTCTACTTTCAAATAATGCTATATTACTTGAAGGATTGTATTTGTAAGAGTAAGTGATCCTAGTTCCTTCTTCATATTCTTTGTATTATTCTTTGTATTATTGCTGTTATTCATTTTACTTACACATAAGTGTCTATGAACATAACATACATGTATATGTACTTCTACATATACATATATACATAATCAAATATATTTTGATATTACAGATTTGAGTAAATTGCTTTGTTAGCTTAATTAAGAATATGAAAAAAAAAAACAGTGTTTATTTTACCTTCATTTCTTTTTTTTGTTTGTTTTTGTAGATCCATATTTATGATCTTTATTATTTTCCTTCTTTCCAGAGAACTTTTATCATTTGTTTGCAAGGCAATTCTATTGGCAAAAAATGCTGTTACTTTTTGTTTTTCTGAGAAAATATTATTTTTACCTTTCTTTTTGTTGTTAAAATAACATTGCTTTATAACATGTAAGTTTCAAGTGTGCAGCACCGAAATCAATGTCTTTATAATATTAACTTCACCACCAAAGGTATAATTCTATCTTTAACCTTACAGTTATCTTATTTTACCTCATTTATTCATTCCCTTAACTGCTGGTAACTACTAGTGGGCCTTATAGTCTAAACGTTTATTTTTGTTTTATTCCATTTCAGTCTAACTCTTTTTTCTTTTCTTTCTTTCTTTCTTTCTTTCTTTTTTTTTTTAATAAAGTGTCATTGTGTTATAACCATATATAGCTTCAGGTGTTCATTGTTGGGAACCAGCATGCTTATTATAATTAGGTTACTACTAAAAATTCGAATCTGTCTTTCATTATACCATTGTCCCCTATTGCCCGATTTACCCAATCATCTATTACCCCTTCCTTTCTGGTAATGAGTAATTGGTGTTCTAATTCAAAACTTTTTATTTAGTTGATGTGTTTGTTTATTCCATTTGGTTATTGTGTGAGTGAAAACATGGTTATTTATCTTTTTCCTCTGGCTTATTTCACTTAGTGTAATAGCCTTTAGGCCCTCTTCCTTCAAAGTACCCGCCCTTCAAACCTAATTGGTCCGTTTTCCGAACCAGCTGTTTCCAATGCTTAAATGTCAACCCTGAGAGTTGAACCTTACTCTTACCATTGGTAGCTAGAGCCAGGCTGTTTCAAAACCAAAACCCTGGAAGTGTGTCCAACTATCTGCACTGTCTTATACTAGAACTGGGCAGGTAAGCTGTGCTGTTGTTTGGAACTAGACATTACTTTTAGGAACATCTCAATCAGAATTCTTTCAAATATATTTTCTTTTCTCATCTTTCTGGTATTCCCATCATGTCTAGATGGTGCTGGCCAGGGTCACACCTGACCCTGTGTCTCCAAAATTTGTGTGTTTTTCCCTATCTTTTGTTTCTCTCTTTTGTTTTCAGGCGGGTCTGTCCTCAAAGCCGGCTACCATGGAGCCTTCCAGGCTGGTACCTCTCAGTTGAGGACCATGGGCCTTCAGAGACCCAGAGTCTAGGGCTACTCCTACAGAGTTAGAATTGAGTGGAGTTAGGGATTTTCCTTCCCCTGGGTCTGCTTAACTCTGAATATTATAGTGGGTGAGACTTTGGCTAATTAGTTTCCCCTGAGAGAACCCCTCCTTAAGAATAAAAAAAATACTGAAGTATTTCAAAAGGTTCCTCATTCCTTTTGATGCTAAAAGCACAAATATTTTATGTGGGGACCTTTTGACAGCTAGAGGTAATTTCATCTTGTGTGTCCTCCACTTATGACTGGGTCATCTGGCACTTTCTAACCCTCAGACTTAATTTGGCAACACTGTGCTTACCTTTCAGGTGTTCCCACCCCACCACTGGTTTACTTTGTGGCTTCGACTGTGAATTTTGCTCAGGTTAGTAAATGTTTTTTTTTTTTTTTTTGTATTATTTGCTTGTCTGTCCCTATTCTAGGGGACATGGGTTGGCTGATCTTTCTTTTTGAATCCAAAATACTTGATGCTTTTTTGGTCCATTGAGCTTTTATTTGCTTTTTTGATGGAGTGGTGATTTGCAAGCTTGTGGAAATCGAAATTTGAAATTTGTTTATTATTGTTTCAGGTTGGTTGGTTTGTTGGTTTATTGAGTTTTGGGTGCTCGTTAGGTGATTTTCTGTCTCGGTGAGGCTAGAGGCCCAGGGGCGAGAGAATTTACCAGAGAGAGAGTAGAGAACAGCTGTCACCAATGCTTAATTGGACTGAAAGGGCAGATTTATTGTAGTACTCTATTCAGAAAATGTGGGTAAGAAAAGAGTTCTGTCTGGCAAGAAGGTTTTGGAGCTACCTTTTATTATAACTTGTTTCATGACCTGGTGATTTGGTTTGGGAGAGTTACATATTAGGTGTCAAGTTTCAGTGTGCCTTCCTCTCAGGTGACCTGCGTACTTCTGTTTGCCTTGTTTCAGTATTTCCTAGAATTCTTGAAAGTTCCCTATTGGTCCACCAGGTGGCCAAGTTCCCATGGCAACTCTGTTGGATTCTCTTCCTTATTTTATTTTGTGTTTCCAAACATGGTTTAGCTATGCAGAGTGCAGAGAATAAGTTTACTTTTACTAAATGATACCCCGATGCTTTGTATATTCACTACATTAATACAATTCCATTGTCAGATGACTTAAAATATTTAATTTTAATATTTTCTTCCTGTGTATGGATAGTCATTGTTTTCTTGATAATAGTGTCTTAAAACAACCATGGCATATTGTGCTTTATAATTTGTGTCTGGTGAGATGGTTTTTCTAGTGGTTTTGTCTAGACGCAATTATGTCAATGCATGAATATCACTACGGCATCACCAAAGTTCTGTGGACAGGAAACAAACTGAGAATACTGTATGTGTATGTGATCTAGTTTTCAGAGAAAGGAAACAATGCTAAGACTTCTATAATATACAAAACGTGTTTCCATATTTAATTTAGCAGAGTTTGGGTATTTTTTCTATATAAAGCCTGGTCAATTAATATTTTAAATCAGTTGTTTTATATATTGTTAAAACTTTGTATGTTGAATTGAATATGCTGCATAAAGTTTTGTTTATCAACCCATGATATTAAACATATGGAATTGATGATCTAGTATTAATCTAATGACCTATTGAAGTATCCCATCTTACTGATATTATTTCCTTCCTTCATTTCTACTTGATCCATCTGTCCAGGGAACTATTAATTTTATTAATCTTTTTGAAGACTCAATTTGACTTTTTGATTTTTCTCAGTTACCTGCCTATTTCTATCCAATGATTTGTGATCTTTACCAATGTGTTTATTCCTTTTAATTACTTTTGTACATTTTTATGGTCTCTTTTAAGAGGAGTAGACAGTTTATTTTTAAAAAGGCATTAAAAACTAATTCATTTTAGTACTTTTAACATTTCAGATTTCAAAATATTTTCTTTTTTAATATGCTTTAAAATATTTTCCCAATTTTTATTTCTTCATGGTGGCTCATGGATAATTTAAATTTTATTGTTTAATCTTTAAATATTCAATATTTTCTATATACATTTTGTTACTAGTTTCTATTTCAGTTTTTTAAATCATAAATGTGCTTTTTGTAATTTTAATATTTTGGCTTGATTGAACCTTCCTTTATGATTAATAAGCATATGAACTATTCTGGTAAGTGTTCCTCCATATGTACTTAAAAAGAATGTACCCATCATTGGAAATAATATACACTAAGTTGGGTTATATTTAGGTGAATGCTCTTAACATCGTATATCTATAAACTGTGCTCCTTGGTATTTTGCCAAATGAGTTGAATACATATCCACACAAAAACCCTGTTGGTTCAAGAGATAAAGCAGTATAAACTGTCTGTGGGTAGTATTTGTAGAGAATATGAAAGTAATTGGATTGAAAAGTTTTGAAGGAACAGCTTTTTAGAATAGTTTCCAAAGCTAAATATACCATCACTGTGATCAGATTCATAGTCCAATCTTCTAGATAGCATCACTCATTTATTTATTAAATGCATCTGTGAAAAACCTCTTTAGTACTTACCTATTCAACTAGATATGTGCCATTCAATTTGTTGACAGATTTTGTGATTTATTTTGTATGGTGTTCTATTTGCCCTCATCTAAGTCCATTTTAAATGCTAAAGTAGAGTGCTTGCTCTCCCCCTCCCGCCCCCCCTCCCCCCGTGAATAGGGATCTCCTGTCTACACAAACTATGAGGTTATACCTGTGTTGAAAGGAGTATCAATGATCATCTAATCTGATTACCATGTATAGTGTGAATGCCTGCAATAGAACACTCACCAGGGATGCCTGGCCTTTGTTAATACACTTCTCTTAACAAAAATGCATTATCTCCTGAGAAAACTAATTTTTTTATCGATCTATTAAAAATACTTAACATTGTCTAAAATGTCTTAATTATGTTGTAATGAATCAGAACGCAAGCATCCATACTTTTTGGAAAATACTATGTAAGTTTAAAAATCAGATTCATTAAATAACCACCAGCAGCAACATAATTTGCTGTCTGTGTCTTTTGATGCATCTATACACAAAAAGTAAATGACAAAGTGGCATATATTCTGCATCCATATATACATGTGAATATGCAGAAACAAACCTGGTTATGAGAATCCTGTTTCCAGTGCAGTTAGTCAGGTTTTATCCAATAGTAGATCAGGATATCGAAGATGCAATTGAAATTCAAATTATCTTTAAGAAAAAATCCAAATGTATAAGACGCAAAAATCAAGTCATGTAATAGTGAATGACTATATAAGTGACTACTTTGTTGACTCATTTCGCTGATACTGTCCGTAAATTTGACATACGTCCCTATTCATCACTAAAACTTCCAGAAATACAAATAAAGGGAGGATGGTTATCTGGAGAAACATGGAATTTATATCTGATCTGTTGTCAGAAGGGAAGATGGGCACTGGAATACAGTAAGTGTCCACTAAGTGAACAATAATTTGTAACAAGAAAATGGACAGAACATTAATTTCAGTAAAAAAGCAGTGATGGAAATCAGTGGCTTATTTTCTGATAGGACTTGTTCCAAGATTGTTCCCAAGGGCCTTGATAAAACAATAGAAGCAGCTGTGGTAGTCTTGGCTATCTTCTCAAATTACTTGTTAAGAGGGTGGCCAGTGGCAGACAGAAATAAAGTTCAAGTTATGCTTTCTGTGACATAGTATTTCATTAGTCTTGTTTTGCAACAGTGATATGCATTTTACATCTGTAAAAACTCTACTTACTTGAAATATTTTATGTAATATAACATATAATGAAGTTTTCTACTTATATATGGTCAGATGTTTCCAATATTAGTGTCATTGGCAAAACAGCTGCTATCAATTGTATAGTCATGTTGATTTCACTGAAGATATCTTTAAGAAAATTTATATTCCTTTTTTTTTCTTTAAAAAATACTATTCCAATAAACCAACAGTATGAGCCACTGGCTCAAATTAAATATTTAGTATTAGTTTATTTTTATTCTACAAACATTTCTGGTTTTCCTCTTAACTTTGAGCATTTTATTTCATAATGATCTTATTTAAATAAGCAGTCTTTCTTGTTCTATCTTGGAATGTCAGTCTCTTAAGAATTTCTCATGTTCCTTGGTGGGATGGTCACTTAATGATCAAATTAGAGCTCACTGAACCAGATCTGTGGTAACAACAGTTACTAGGCTATAGTTACTTCTCCTTTTCAGATTTACAGAGCATCCAGGTGGAGTTCATTACTGTGAATCACCCAGCATGCTCCCCTGGCAGCAGATTAAGAAAACAGCCTAAATTAGAGATGGCTGCTCTGCTAAACTTATTCCTCGTTCAAAATGTGAGACCCCCCTACGTTTAGACACATATATCTTATCCATAGCAACCTTCTATCCAGGGAAGTCTATATTACAATTTGCTGCTGTATTTGTACAATACCTAAAATATTTATGAATCTGAATGCTGAAAAATTACAGTTTTGCAGCTAATACATTCCACAGCTGCATGTTCTTGCTTTGCAAATTTATAACTTGGAGTTTACTACTAACAAATTCCAGTTTTTGAACATTTGGCTATATTTCTCCAACCCTCTGTGTTGCCTAATCTCTGTTACTCTCCATCCCCAGACTGGGATGGCTGCGATGGTGAGAGAGTCTCTGGGGAGGGGGAGAGGGAGGAGAGAGGGAACTCTATGCCATCAGTCACCAACAGCCCCTCTGGCTGATTAAGTAGCAGGTGTTAATAGGAACCCAGGGGAGTGTTCTCTAGTTCCCTTTAGCTGGGAAGATAGTGACATGATTCAAGGCCTGAAGGGTTGGAGGCCCTTTTAGGGAGGGAAGTGGACTTGTAAAGTAGAAAATAACAGAAGAGCATGCTATTTTGACAAACCTCTCCTGATACTTAAAACAGAGGCAGATTTTGAAGACTCCAACAATGAAAATTCTGATAAAAGATATGATAGGCATAAACAAGAAAAAATGAGTAAATGTCTTAATCTCCTAAAGCACTGCTCATTCTCTGTAAATTGGTTTCAGTGGTGCTTTATCATAAACAATATTTCAAGATTTAATTTTGTTCAGGGCAGATACTAGGTGGATACTCAAGGAAGTTGATGTTATAAAATTACTGTGGAAAAATATTAAAGATTTCAACATTACAAAGCATAGATATGCTTATAAGTAAAATAGGCAGAAGTCAATAGAGGTGATTGATAATTCAAGTCAGCGAGATTTATTTAAGTATAATAAACTAGGCATTATTTTAACTGTAAAATTAAAGACTTGCTTGGAGGGTTTTAATAGTTTTATATTTAATGTATAATTTAAGATGTTTTAAGAACCTTATTGACATTAGTATCTCTAAAATAATGTCATACTTCTGCTGTTCACTAAGTATTATTCCCTGAAGATACAGACTATTTGTAGTTTCTGTAATTTTTATTTATGGATTTTTTTTACTTTAATATATTAATTTGTCATGTTGGCAAGTTTCAACATTATTTCTGTATAAAGTTACTGTATTTATGTAACATTTTCTTAGGTGACTATATCATAATTTTCATATATGATAAAATTAACACTTATTGATCATTCCCAAATGGATGTAAAAAAGTTGGGCAAACATTTCAGTGACTGTTTTTGGCCAAACATTTCAGTGACTGTTTTTGGCCAGGGTAGGTATACAATTTTATTTGGCAAAAATGTAGGGATAGAATGCTAGATCATAACAATATACATATGATCAACATTAATAGATTTTGCCAAAGGGTTAACTTTCTTACTAATGTTTGAGAGTTTTGGTTGTATCACATTAACACTTATTATTTTTTTTCTCTTTAATTTTAGCAGTTCTGCTAAATGAATAATGGTTTCACTTTTTCAATTTTCATTTGGTTTCCTTGATAATAAATGAGATTGATCCTTTTTTCTACTGTGCATTGGCTACTTGTATATCTTTTTATGAGAAGTGCCTGTTCAAGTCTACTACCCATTTTTATCTAGATTTCTGTCTTTATTCAAGAATAAGTATTATTTACATTCTGGGTACAAGTCTTTCTTCAATATAGGAATTAATAATATTGTCTCTATTATTTAGATGTGTCTTTCGCTCTTAATGTCAAAATGCTAATTTTGAACTAGTCCATGTATCACTGTTTTCTTATGGCTAGCATAATCCTGTCTTAAGTAGTAGAGGAAATTATTAAATCAAATTAACTTAGGAATTTTAGAAAAATGTTCAAATATTTATTGCTTTATGGAGTGACCAAAACTAAGAGGAATGTAGAAGAGAGCTAATATGTAAAAACAGGAAACTTCATTAAGTGATATTTGTATTTGTTAATTTTTTAACTTGTGATGGAAAATGGCCTATATACATGGAGGTGCTGAAGCAAAATACATATCTATTAGGTAAGGACTCTGAAGAAACAATTCAGGGGTTCTAGAATAGAATAGAAGAAAATCTCAGAAAGGAAGAAGACATAGGGAGTGAATAAAACAAATCCCTGGAAATTTCACTCCAAACCTGTTAGAACTCTGAACTCAGCGAGGCTTTAAGGAGCAATTGCAAGTCTTAGATAATTAAAAGTAGTTTGGAATTTACTCCTGAAATATATATAGTTTTAGTCAATTATATCTTAGAGGAAAATAAAAGAATATAGAATTTCCACAAAATGTCTGATTCATAGGTAAGTGGAAGCGGTAGGAGGGAAAGTAAAACCAGACCCAGGGAAAAAAATATCGAGAAAAAAACATCAATTAAAAATTATGTAATGACAGGTGTATTGGCAGGCTAAGACTTTAAGCAATCATTGTACATATCTCAAGAAAATGGAGAAAAAAGTTATAAAAATTGAAAAGATGGGAATAACCAGCTTAAAATTAAATACATAAAAATAAAATGGAAGTTCTAGAACTTAGAAGTACAGTGTATAATTTTTAAAATAACTGTTGGACTTAAGATGACAAATGAAAAGTTCAGAAGGCTAGCAGGTGGATTATTACAAATGATTCCATTCAAAGAAGAGAGAGATGGAAAACTTAGAGAAAATTAATAGAGCCCATAATATCAATCAAATACTCTGACGCATGTAATCACAATGTCAGAAAGGAAGGAAGTATAGCTTTTAAAATGCTTCTCAAGAAATAATAGCTCAAGTTTACACAAATTAGAAGAAACAAATACACAGATCTAAGAATCTCACCCAAATGCACCATGATAAGTATATGGAAAACCACAGCTAGCACATCACAATCAAACTTCTGAAGAGCACAACTTAAAAAAAAAAAAAAAGCAATAAAAACTTAAACAGGTAAATGACAAAATGTATAAGTGACACTGTACTTTTAAGTTCTAGAACTTCCATTAATTTTTTCTGTATTTCATTTCTAAGCTGCTTATTCCCTTGATTTCTTTTCTAGAAAAATATTGTGACAGTAAACAATAAAATGACTTTTAAAGTGCTATGAAGGGGAAAGATTTCTACAACCAGCAAAAATAATCTTAAAAACTGAAGGTGAAATTTACTTTTCCAGTTGTTTTTATAAGAAATTATATCACGGCCCTCCCTGGTGGCGCAGCGGGTTAAAGCACTTACTGAGAAGCATAAGCCACTTCCTCATGAGTTCGATTCACACCTGCCGCAGAGGTGACCACATGGTGTGGCAGACCTCTCCTGACCCGCCCGCTGCTCCCCTCAGCAGTGTACTTCGTCGATCTTCCTGTTCTACTCCCCACTCTGTCTCTGGTGAATCTTACCCTCTGCATCTCTGGCCTGTACCCCAGTTCTGTATGAATAAATAAATCTTTAAAAAAAAGAAAAAGAAATTATATCACAAAGCTCATGGCTTTTACAACCAGAATTTTAGTCTTAACAGTTCTGGAAGTCAAAAGTCCTAAATGGAGGTGGCGAGGTAACAGTCAAGAGACTTCTTCCCTATGAGGTGATAGTTTCATTGCTTTTCCCAGCTTTTAGAAGCTGCCTACATTGCCTCTTTGTCTTCCTCAGAGTCATCACTTGTGTCAGTCTGACGTTTACTTGTCACATCTCTTCTTGGTTTGACTCTTATCTCACTGCATTGCTTACACAGTTTTGTGATTGCATTGAACACAACAGGAAAATCCAGAATAATCTATTTTAAGATTCTTAATCATGTTGGCAAAGTCCTTTTTGCCTGTAAATTAGCTCTTCCTAGAAATTAAGAAATAGACATCTCTTTGCAGCCATTATTCTGCCTCTAACAGTTAAATGAAAACATTTTTCAAGGTAAATAAGTCAAATTTTGATAAGTATATCCACATTTAAAATATTATCTTGTGAAGAATTTCTTTAGGTTAAAGAAATGGCACCAAATTGAAAGATATTTAGCAGAGTATTAGATTTGCTAACTATTTACTGTGCTGGTGTATATAAAACACTATCATTTTTCCTCTAAATTTAGTTTATAGCTGAAGTCTTTTGAACCCTGTTTAATGAATCTTTGTCTAGTAGCCCTTTATTTTCTAACATTAATATTTAGATCATTCTAGTTCTAAAATTTATTTCTGTCTAAAGTGTCATTTAAGTGTTAAAATGTTTTTCCCATGTAAATATCCTATTGACTCAGCAAAGGTAACAAAAAAATCTTTTCTTTTTTAAAAAAAGATTTATTCATGAATAAAAGAGCTGGGGTGTAGGTCAGAGATGTGGGGAGTGAGAACATTCACCAGAGACAGAGTGGAGAACAGTACAGCTGGATATACTGAAATACACTGCTGAGGGGAATAGCTGGTGGGACAGGCGCTGCGCCATGTGGGTCAGCTCCCCGCCACCGCATTTGCTGCAGTGGTTGCCTGTAGCTTCACAGTGCTGAGTCTTAACCCATTGCACCACCAGGGAGCCTCTCCCACCCCCACCCCCCCAAAAAAGATCTTTTCCTAGTGGAATCACAATTTGACTTACTCATAAATCAATTGATGGTTTTATTTAGTTCTCTTTCAGGGCTCATCCTTTTCTAATGATCAGTTTCTCTTCCTTTATACTGATAAAATACTCAGTGACTTTTTGCTTCCTTATTTGTGGCATTTAGTTCCTTAGTGTTTTTTTGTCGGTGGTGTTTTGTTAGTGCTATAATTAACTCCTTCCGATTTACTTATCTGTCTTATTACACTGACTATTCTGAGTTTGTTAAATTTTTGTATAAAATTTAAATAAGCTATTCAACTTACATGCAAATTTTTAGAGTTTTGGCTAGGATTATATTGAATCTATATAATTATATGGAAAGAACTGACATATTTACAATACTGATTCTAAGCCAAGAGCATCTATGTACTCCAGTTATTTTTTTTTCAATTATCTTAATAATTAAAAGTCAGAATTAAAGCTTCAAACATATAGTGTGCAAATTTGCTTCTGAAGAGTTTATAATTTTATGCTATTATAAATAATGTCACTTTAAATGTTACATGTTTCTAGATATATGGAATTTTAATTTTTTATAAAATAGATATTCAGCTAGCATGCTATCTGATAGTAGATGTTTTTGGATCTCATTAATAAAATGTTTCTACAACACTAATCAGACCAGATTTTAAACATCTTTTGGTATGTTATTTAATGTAGGCTTTTAAATTATATTCTTTATCAGATTAAAGAATAACTGATTTGTGAGTTTTATCCTGAATTATGTTAATCTATTGAGAAAATCATGTTTTTGTTTATTTGTGTATTAAATTTATTGTTTTTAAATATGTGATTCAAATAATCCAACCTTCCCTAACATCCTTCTAAATTATATTTAGACAATATAATTTAATAGTTTGTTTAGAATTATTGCACCAATGATCATGTCAGAAAAAGTCTGCAATTTTTCTTTACTATTATATAATGTTCTTGTGATATTTTGGAATCAATATTGTTTTGGCCTCATTTTTGAATTTCTGAAAGAATTTGGGTAAATTTTAGTTATTCAAATAATTCATTAATGAAGCCATTAGACTCTGATTTAGGATGAAAGAGGGATAGGAGGAGGATGGAGAAAGAGAAAAGGAAAGGGAGGAAAAAGGGAAGGAAAATATTTTAATGCCTGAGAGGCTTGGAGAAGAGGTTTATGTGGCCAGTGTAGATGATTTTTCAAGAAACACTTATTAGATTTGCGACTAAAAGACTTGTACTAAATGATAACTAAATAATACTATTTCAGTGGACAAAGATCTGTTACAGAATACAAAACTCTTTATCTCTTAATGGAAAATATATTCAATATCTTAGACTTTAGTTCTACTTATGATTAATTACATCTTACTTACACCTACTATATTAGTGACTAAGGAGTCCTGATATTAGATATTAAAGGAAAATACTAATTTTGTAGATGTGTTTGTAACTCTAGTATTTAGACAAGAAGCTTTATTATCAAACAAAACCTGGAAACACAGTCAAGACTCACATGTGTATTTTGGATAATTGGAGTTTTTCAAATTTTTGTGGATTGCTGGAGCTACTACTACTACTACTAATTATTTTGGATGTGTCATGGTTTTTTAATAACCACTACCGTTAGAAGCAATGACAAGTTATTACACATTTATCTTTATCATTTCTATTTTATGGCATTGTTGTTTGGGTAAGCACCCCTTTTGGGAACCATTGTGTAGTTATCTTCCTATGTAAGATTGCCATGTCTGGAACATGTCCCTCAAAACTTTACTTATTAAGTGCAAAAAGGGATTTATAACCTTTGCATAACACAAATATTACCAACAGAGTCTATATTATGTCTCAAAGGGTAAGACTGAGAACTAGTGATTAAAAAGTATGGTACTTACACATTTCCAGTGAGATTGATCATGTGTGTATTCTTAAATGAAATGATGGTAATTTCATTATCCTCTGCCTCAGATTACCTATGTGTATACTGTATTTTTCCTTTCATTAGAAAGTGAGATTTTTCTGCCTCCCTACATGTTATCCCCTAATATTTTTCGAGACCTATGACTCTAAGCAAATGAACCTGTCACAAGTTTATATTTTTTTTACTAAAAAATCATCTGGTAAATTGAAGTAATTTATCACTAATAATAAAGTAACGAAGCTTGAAAATTACTTATACATCATGGTATAATTTCATGTAAACATTAGGTTCAAAATTATATCATATGCTCTTGTATTCAAATTGAACTTCAGATTCTTCCATTAACCCACAAGTTAACCATTATAGGCAATGTTGAACTGGTTTAGGTGTTAGCTAGATTTTTAAGGGCATTGACATCAAACCTGGCATGAACTCCCATACTTTTAGAGATAAAGCTGGCTGTGTAGTTAGTTATACAGAATAAAGGCAAACATAATTAAAAAAAATCTACAAAAAGTCATAATGGAAAAATTTTCATAAACCCTTGTCATGTAACATACATATTACTATATTTTCATAAGCATGTACAGAAACTAAAGTTGTTCTGAAAAATTGAAGCAATTGGATATAATTTCTAAAAATCAATAGTAAAGCAAGTAAATTTACAAGTGTCTGTGGGTTTCTCATACAATAGTGTAAAATTTGGATAAATCCAAATTAATTCATTTTTCTACATAAGACCTTAACTACATTTCTCCAGGTTTAAAATTAAGATATACATAATGGAACAGTTTAGTATTTCTGGTAAAAGAACAGTAAATTCTAATCTGTAATACAGGATAAATGAATTCCCCAAACTTCTAATTCTGTAAAATCACTAAACTAAGCTTTGTTCAACTCCATCTGATGGCTTTGAAAAGTAACTTGTGAATTTAGCTATAGTCTTTTCCATATAAATGATAGTGTCCCAGAATGTTCTATATTAATACAGTCATAGGACTCGAGATGAAGCAAACATGAATGGAATGAAGTTACACATCTTCATATAGAATTTTCAGAGCATCTAAGAGCTAATCTTCATTGAGACTTTACAGAAAAGGGAGGGGCAGGGTGTTTGGGAGCATGGGGGAAGAGAGAAACAGAAATATCGAACATGCTTTTTGAGAATTGCAAACGTATATTGTGCCATTTCTTATGAAAAGCAATCACGTTAAACTTTGCCAGCTTCTTTCTTTCAGATTTGTAAATCAAGATCACTGTCTATTTTTCATTAAATTTAAGAACTTGCACCTTAATGAGACTCCATAGTCCTCAGAGATTTAAAATCTTTAAAATATTATTTATTAATATTTCCTGTCTTAGAAAGCTTTTATAGCTTTTTTTTTTAATTTTCCCAAAGTGCAGGTGGCCAAATCATTTCTTTCAGAAGTATGCAGATTGCTGCTCCTCAAAGCCTGTTCACTCAATGAGGCTAAATACATATCCATACAAGACAAGGATGGTATTGATTCAGAAAAATCTTGAAGGACCAAGAAACTAAAATAAACATGTTTTCAACTCCTCTGACATCTGGTACTCAATGTGAGAAAGCAATATTGAAAAATTGTTAAAAGATGCTTATTTCAAAAGTTTTAGAGCTACAACTATCAAACAGGAATTAAACTACTGCAGTAGACAACTTTTGTTTGTATATAAAAATTTTAGTTTATTATAGCTCAAATATATAAACTGATCATTCAAACAGCTCAACTTTAAAAAAAAGTTTAATATTTAAGCAGCAGGGCAGTTCACAAGGAAAACTCAGAAAGGTAATTTATTGTCTAATCTAGAATATGGGTAATGGTCACTTTTGAATAAAATGTGTTTAACCAGCATTGTCATTCAGGTTAATATGTGACCTTGACTTTATACTATCTCTATGGCTAAGTAAGAATTTGGGCTTTAATTTCGAGAGGATACTCAAAGCATCTAAGTGATAAATAAAACTAGCTTATCTTTGTCTTTGGAGACAAAGGTAAGAGGATGTCCAATATAATAGTCTTTGACTCTGGAAGATAGTAATTCAATTTTCAGTATTTTCACTTAATCAGCTTAGAAAACAGTATCAAAACAACACAATCCCAATGTAGGTTTTCTTGGAGTCTCTGGCATTGGGTTTAAGAAAGGTGCGCTAACTAGAGACGTGTGTTAGAATTGTGTCCATAGGAATTGAATGTTAGATTGGACAGTGCATAGGAAAATAAAACAATAAAAATAAGCACAGAGACAATAGTATGGTCTAAGCATACTCTGATCAATTCCACGATGGGTATGTTATTTTGACTCTTTCTTTTTTGGTATGTGGTGGAAAATATCACCAAGCCTTCTATCCAGATTTTCTGAAATCTAATGAAGACTGGAGCAGAAAAGTCCTTAAGACTGAGGTTTGATTTTAAAAGTCTAAAGGTGGCAATGACAGGAAAAAAAAATTAAAAATACAGTAAGAAAATATGACTTTGGCTTGAAAATTTCCATGTGCTTAGTCATATCAATAGTGAAAATTCTAGTTATGAAATGGTAAAGAAGAAATAAGTGTGAGATACTATATATTTAAGACAAAGGTTAAAATTCAAAATGACAATGTCTTAAGTATATTCTTTGGTTCACCAATCCCATAAGGTAGCGATCATTATATTTGTAAAACATTATATTTGTAAAACATTATATTTGTAAAACATTATATCTGTGTTTATTATTAATCTAATTGACAGTGTTTAGTGTACATTTAGTGTTTAAATGAATATGACTTATAAAATAAATAATGCCAACGTTGAAACATACAAATTCTTTGAGAAAAGCTGCCATGATATAGTGTTTAAAGAAGGAAACTTTGAATTATCACTGTAATGTGGGTAGCAAAGTTATCTTTACCTTCTAGAAATAATAGATCTTCAGAGAGACTACTTTATTGGCAAATAGATTGTTTGCTCTAAAATATAGGCATTATTTTTTCTAGAAGTTACTTTGTATAATAAGCAATTTAAGCTGTCAAGAGGTAGAAAGTTCTGTGAATTATTACTGAAGATTTTTACACTATTGTAGGCTATTAACATCAATTAACAGTTTGTTAAAAATATCAAGATAACTAGAATAGAAATACTTAGCAGTCGCCAGTGTGCTATGCTGAAAACTGAGAGACAATTTGGTGAACAAGATGGAGAATACTTGCCACAAATATAAACTATTTGGCCCAATCCCTGTAAGGTTGCCTAAGTTTTGGGTTATTTCAGTTTTTCTAGAACTGTACTGTGGTTTGTTTCTTTGCATTTTCTTAAATTCTTAATAAAGGGCATAAGAACTTGAAGGTATTACATTATTTCTTAAGGAAATATTTCTTAAATCATAGCTTATTGGGCCCTCCCTGCTGGCGCAGTGGGTTAAAGCACAGCACTAAGCTAAAAGGCCACTTCAGCATGAGTTTGATCCCTGCCCACCCTGGAGGTGATCCACGTGGCGAGGCAGACCTCATACATACACACATATATACATATATACACACATACATATATACTGATATGTGTGTATGATAGTGCAGAATTTAAAAAAAAAAAAACAACAAATTGGGAATGTCATTTAATAGTTAATATTTTATTCCATACATTTTAAATTGGATTTCCAAACCTGATATTATATCTTAATATATTTTGATATATACACTATTATGGGAAGAGAAACAATAGTCTGTCAGTCCTATGTGGAAATTTTCAGTTAAAGAATTTTGGGAAGAGATGTAAAAAATACGTTAAGCTAATTCTAGATAAAACCTTAAAACATCAATCACAGAAATTCTAAGGAACCAAATCTCGCCATTTAATTGTGTTATACACACACACACACACACACACACACACACATTTTCTTTTCTTTCCAAAAAGTTACTGTAGTATTGTCATTTTATATAGCTATTTTTAAAAAATGATCAAAGATAGGAAGTTTTTCACCATTCTGCATCTTCTTTACTTTTTTTTAAAGTGCAGTGGATAGCCAGAAGTGTCAGTCTGTGATGTAGGCATGTTATGTAGGATCCTGATCCTTGGCCACGTGGTCTGGGCTTAATCACAAAGCACCTGCACATGTCCAAGAAGAAGTTGAAAAGTTTTGCCTTCCAGTCAGTGTTCCAGCTTCTAACCCAATCAGCATTTAGTTTGCAGCTCACAGAAGTGGTGATAAACTTTGTGCTACACCAGTATTTTAGATAATAAAATATTAAATTATTTCTTGAAATATAGCAAGATATCCATTGCAGATTTAATGTGACAAGATAGTATTTTATACTGTTTTTATTAGCAGTATGACAAATGGTGAGTAATAAATTCAGATGTAGCGCAGACAGACTCAGGCTGTCAGACATAGTAGATAGCTGTGTCTAGCTAGAGGAGCACAAAACCAGTAGATAGAATACATGGAGAAAATCTTTTTGTTCTTTCCTGAAAGAAATGAAAATATTTTTGGCCATTGTTTTAGAGTTCTTTTCTCTGTGATATAATTATTGCTTATGTAAAGCACATTGCCTAGCATGTTCAATTATAACATGATTTTATATTTATATATATATGTATATTACTCATAATTTCTATAGAAGTGGAACATTGCTGATATACTTAGATGCCTAAATAGACAACTTGAAGAGAGAAATATATTAGATATCCTCTTATCTTTTGTGGTTCTTTGAAGTATGTTAGGCATTAATATTTATTAATTATCACATATTTGCTAAAGGAATGTGAGGCAAAGAACTGCTAAGAAAGTTGGAGTTCAATTGGATTAAGAGTCTGTAATTGCCATTTACTAGTCTTGCATGATTGTTACTTTTAAGTTACAAGTTTAAAACTTCTAGATAACAATTCTTTTGTGAAATAATAGGAAAAGAGTTTAGACTATACATTTAACATATCTAGCAGTATTTTCCCAAATATGTTAAGAAGACATTAATTGTACATGTTTCCTCCTTAAAAAAATTTAAAATGAGATGAAAGAACAACCAAAGGAACTGAAATATTACAAGTTTTACATTCTGGTCATTATGTAGCTTCTGAATTAGAAGTATGTTGATATATGGAAATTATTTAGAAATGCACAAAAAAATACGATCATCATTTGCATTTTATATACCTGTAGTTTGAATATCAACTATTGCTTTGCTTTCAGGTGAAATGAATATTCTACTATAGATAATTAGATTTTAAAAATCTCAGAAACTAGAGAAACTAGAAATAGTTGGTATAGGTCAGAGTTAGTCTCATTCTCTCTTGCAGTTGAATGTCACAGAATAATCTCCCAACTCCTTTTTTTCCCTCCAAGTTATATTATTGAATAAGTGAACGAATATTGGATGAATATAACACTTAGGGGGCCACTGTCTCACCCATTGCAAATATGGAAGGATAACCAAAATATATCTAACCTTTTAAGAAAACTTTTATTAATTAAGGAAAAGACAATTATAAAAAAAATAGGAAGAACAATTATGGCTCCAATAATTTCAGTAGTTTATACTAGGTCAGTCCAATAATAGTCATAAAATAGAAATCAAATATACATATATTTGTGCACAGTTATTTGAAGATAGTGGCAAGTGATTGGTTCAGGGTATTACTGTGTGGTTAAGGATAGCTACAAATTAATACACTTATGGACTTCAGGATATTTGCAAAACCCCGAAGATAAGACATTTCTATTAATCAAGAAAAATATTTTGAATGTCTGAGGTGAACATTTGAGGTGAGGTACAAGCTCACTTCAAGTCTTGTTTTTTGTTTTCTTTTTTCCTTTATTTATTTACATCATTCTTCATTTTGTGCAATTTGTCATCTCAGTTGTAATTCCATGGACTTCCCACCAATTCACCCATGTGCCATCACTATAGTCCTGAGCACACTTCTCACCTCAGTTTTGATCCCATTCCCCTCTCCACCCCTGTAACATGTCTCTGGTTTATAGTTATTTGTTGTTTTTCATTTTTTCTTTATTACAATTGCCTTTTTTTCCCCCCTGATCCCTCATGCTCCAGCTGTGGGTGAAAGCATCTGGTGTTTTTTTTGTTTCACTAAGTGAAATAAGCCAATTATTTTATTTTGGTACCATTGATTTACAATAAAGATTATACTTTCACACCTCAAAAAAGGTATTATTCCACAATACACCCACTAACAAAGTTCTAGTATCATTTGCCACTATCCACATCACCTCCTCTATTCATTCTTTCTCCTTTCTTCTGTCAATCATAATAACCATTTTACTGTTAAAGTCTAAGGATTTGTTTGTTCATTTCTTTATGTCCTACACATTAGTGGAATCACCTGGTATCTTCTTCCTTCTGACTTGTTTCAGTTACCTTAATCACATCAAATTCCATCTATATTGTCACAAAAGGTAAGATTTGGTCATATTTTTATTGTTGAATAGTCTTCCATTACTTGTATATGCAAAATCAACTTTTTTCAGTCATCCCTCTCAGGGTACTAAGATCGGTTTCCTATCTAAACTGTTTTGAATAGTACTGTAATAAAAACAAGTGAATATCTTTTTGAATTAGTGTTTTCATATTCTTTAGTTAGATACTCAGAAATGTGTTGCTGGATCATATGTTAGTTCTATATTTAATTTTTCTGAATCTTCCATACTGTTTTCCATAGATACCGAACCAATTTACATTCTCATAAAAAATGTGCAAGTATTCCTTTACAACTTCACCAATACTTGTTTCTTGTCATTTTGATAATAGTCATTTTCAGTGGTGAAGTGATCTCATTGTGGTTTTGATTTGCATTTTCCTAACAGTAAATGATGATTAGAATTTTTTTTTCATATGCTTTTGATTCATTTGTATGTCTTCTTAAGAGAAATATTTATTTAGCTCTTTTGCCCATTTTTGGGGCTGTTTTTCACTGGTTTCTTTATATGTTTTTGAATATGAATCCTTTGTTGGAGGTGAGTATATCTTAATCAGATTTTTTTGGTGTGTGTTTTCTCTTAATTTTTACAGAGACTTTATTTCTCCAGGAAATGTGTATTTGAGAGTGGCTCAATAATTCTCAATTGCCTTAGACTACTATTTGTTAAAAAAGAATACAATTTTTTTAAGGTCCTTGAAACTAAGTGTTGTGGATTAGTTAAAGATTAGATGTGGAGACAGAGTAGATTAAAGATTGCCTTGATCACTGTCTTTTTTTTTTTTTTTTTTTGGAATCACTATCTTTAATGAATAGGTTGCAGGGAAAGTTGACCATCTATTTTCCATCTCTATTGAAGGTAGTCACAATAAGCCCACGTAGACTCTATGGAATAAATGATGGAATTTGTGAAAAAGTGGTAGAGGAAGAGGAAATATCTTCCCTATATAGCTTTAAATGTGGGAATGGGAGTGAAGACTAGGATGGAAGACTAAGGTGTATTTCTGTCTAAAGAACCATGAGGTGTTGAAATTATCTACTCATTTTTAATTAAGTCTGTGGAGTCCAGAATTCAGGATCCCAAAAGGAACACCTTAGGAGCCAAAGAAACTATATTATGGAACACATTTATTGCTAAATTGGTGCTGAATTTAAAGGAAACTGATGAGTGGCTGGCAAAAAAGGAGGCTCTCTTTTGATGTTCTAAAAACAAAGGCAGATAAGAGGGTCAGCTCATTTCTAATTAAAATGAAGCAGCTACACCACTATATCCATAACAGCATTTCCATCACAAAATAATATTTTTCAGGGGTTTATACTCATCTTCAAAGAAATTTGGCAGAGAGGGCTTAGGCACTCAGCAGGGGAGAGGACAAAGAACAGCCATTTGAAAAAAAATATTTACCAAACTGTCAAACACAAAATATAGACATAAAGGTTTGTTGAGGATGTAATAAATAATACATTCTCTTAAAATTAGCATGCACAAAAAACCATGGGTGTCATAGCCATGGAGAAAAGAGCATTATGTTAGAAAGATTGGAAAAAAACAAACAAAACCCACGTAAACTGAAGGAATGTATTTTTAACCCTGTGAATAGTATCTGTTTTACAGATAATGTTTAGATGTTGCTAAAAACATATTTAGTATTCTTAAATATTTATTTGCCCAAGAAATTTAGATGACTTCAATGAAGCTACAAAACATACACCCGCACAGTGGGGTTAGTTACAAAAGATATTATATCACTTTCTTTTTCCTTCAGACTCCTTTGATCGATAACTTTAATTTAAATCCCCTCATTTCTCTGAATGTTAGCACTTTTTTAAAACTGACTTTCTGTATGCTAATAATGATATAATGATTTATTATGGTGCATAAGTGTTTATTTCACATATACTCCATTTTTACAACCTAAAAGATGCAACTAATAACTCATGAAGAAAAATAATAAGACATTAAGGACCTACTATGTACTGGATACAAGTCTGGGTCCTCATTTTCAATTTTATAGTTATTATACTTTGAATTGCTTCTATTTTTGATTGTTATAGTGACATTACAATAAAGTTGACTACAATTTTATTACTAAAATTTATATAGTTTTTGACTATTATTACCATCGTTTTTATTTTGTATTACATAACTGAAGCTTTTTAGAGTACAGTAAAACTGCTTAGTTAAGAACCAGTTTGCTTATCCTCATTTTATATAGATTATTAATTATATATTATAAAACTAAGAAAATACAGATAGCAAAATCACTTCAGATAGCTTTCATATCATGGGAAATAAACTAGCTATTTTGTACCTATTGTCAAACATCTCAAATGATAATAACCAAGCTGATAAACACCATCAATGACAGGAGACAAATAGATAAAAACCAAGAGTAAGGATGAAATAAAGTAATTTTAGACTTAATTCTCCTATTTTACATTTTGGGGGAAATGCCCATTTTTATTGTCGTATATTTAAATATTGTGAACAAAAATAAAAAGGAAAGCAGGTTTCAGAAAATATGATAATTTACAAGTGAATAGAAGATAGAAAGTTTAGTTACACAGTTTAGAAGATCATTTTTCTTCCTTTTACCTAATTTATGGGTTAAGGACTTAGTGTATGTTAATTCAGTATAGCTATAAAAACCTACATACAGAATAAGTTATCCATTGATGATATAAAGTTTTCACAAAGTAATTAAAACTATTCTGTATCTTAGGCTTTGTCAATAAACTTATTGCCAAATGTGTGGTTGGTAGCAACCAAGACAAGGGGAGAAAGGCTGTAGTCTTAATGGATGGAAAGTGTCCTGCAGTTCTGTCCTTTCCTGATCAGAGCTTTCTCTCACATATGTTCCTGGCTGTGCTGGCATAGGCTCTCACATATGTTCCTGGCTGTGCTGGCATAGGCTGGCATTAGCAAACACCTATTGATGCTGACTTAAGTAGCAGTTCTTACTGCCTCTATACTGCCAGCAGGAGGGAAGTGGAAGCTATTGAAAAGTCACCATAGAAAAAGTAAAGTCACTTTTAGAGGTTGTGGATATAGGCTGGGGATATGTGAAATAGTTCCAAGCCCAGCTGGTCCACATTGAACACTTGATGCTCTTCAAAAATTTCTAATAGAAAGATTTTCATTCATGTTCCAGTTTAGACAGAAATGCCCAGAGTTTGGTCAAATAAAGTGCACAAAATCAAGAGTAAGATCTGAAAACATTTAACAATCATGGTGAAAAGAGGAAAGAAAATGAGTCTAGAAATGTCAAAGTTTGATCTAATCAACTCATATTTCTTGAAGCCCCTGATACATTATGCATTCATTCAGTTATCCAGGCTATAGCTATGCATTGAAGTGCCTGAACTGTTGATTCTGATACTGGAGTTGAAGATGCAAAAATCAAGTAGCCATCATGTAGCTTTCATATTTATGATAGCTTAAACCCATCCTCTCACTTTAAGCAGGACTTCTTATTGAAAGCTAGTTTACTATAGGCATGGTCAAAGTTGAAGGGTATTTTAGAGTTATCATGTCCCCTTAGCCCTTTATTCTCACTTCCAACAACACTTTACCCTGCAGATATACACTTTCAATTCCACAGTGTTTCAAGTCAACATGTACACAGTAGCATGTGTTCTCTTACTATAGACTCAATCTGTTAAAGGGTAAACAAGGTGATTTATAGAGAGCACATCTACATTAAAAACAAGTGGGAAAAAAAGAAATCAAATGGAATAAATTCAAATAAAGTAGAAAATGAAATGGGATGTATTCCTGGCAGTATGGCTTTGAATATACTATATATAAATATGTAAATACAATTTATATGTCTGTATATACAATGTAATTTAGATTTATTCATTTATGTCAAAGGGTACTACTTACTTACCAGCACTTTTCTTTTACTAATAACTGTTTCCAGAAATTGATTGCCACCTACTAAAGTAATTTCTATCAGTAGTAGAATATTGGAAGGCAGGGTGACTATTTTGGGTTGTTTAAAAATACCAAGAAGATCGTACCTATTTTTGCCATTTGGTCATAAGCATTATTGCAAATAAAACCTGGTAACTTCTGTGAGACGTCCTATATCTTCAGTACATTAAAAATGGCCATGTTTTTCTCATGAAAATTTTTTAGGTTTATTTTTGTTTGTCAGGCATGACACACCAAACACTTATACTAGAAGAACTATGGTATATATTACAGGAGATTGGAGTAATTGATTTTTACTTAACAGTGTGTGAAATTTGATTTATTTTGAAGCTCCTTTCACTACCAAAAAAAAAAAAAGGTTCAAAATTAGCTTATATGAAAATGAGATCTGTCAGTTAACCTAATTGAAGACCAAATTGGAGCCAGGTTCAGGATCTTGTGAGGCCTAGGACTCCCAGTGTCTACTGTTGCAATTGGCTTATTTCCCCTCTCTTGTACCTGCTTTCTTCTATGTTGATTTCACTCTCAGGTATGACATCTCATCATCTTAGAAAAGGAGAGTCTACAGTTGCAGACTTATATTTTTTTCGTCAACCAACATCTATAAAGAGTTTTCATTCCCACTGGTTTCAGCAAAATTCAGTGGACTTGATTAGCTGTAATTGGCCTGATATAGGTTATATTTACGAACTTTACTAATCATTATACCTAGGAGGATACAGTACTTACATATGACATACTCAGACATGGGATGAGATAGAGGAGAAATCTGGATTATTAAAGTATTTTTGCTTCTGGGAAGGTCATGTCGATATACATTCCTTATTCCTTCTGCTATGTACAATTGATAACCTTGGTTCTAATTCATAAAACAAATATAAGAAGATGCAAAGATAGAAGTTAGGTCAAGTAAGTAGATTGAGATCCCAAGAGAAAAACAATGATGAATTCTCAGATTTACTTTTAACCTCAGGTATCTCAGAACAGATGCTGAAATCACAACGTAGTAAAAGCTTACAAAAGTAAAGTTCCATGGGAAATCTATTCTCTGTAGCTAAAGCATCAATAAAAGGGGCAACCTAACAGGAATGAAAACTTACTTTTCTTTATAACCCAAATACAGAAAAAAGAAAATGAGGCCACATATCTATCCTGTTAGCAAAGGTGAATTTCAGAACCTAAATTTATAAAGTTCCTAACAAGCCTTACTTTCTCATCAGTATTGAGTTTATTTCTCATAAATGTCAGGATGGCAGTTTGACATAATGAGAGTATAGAGAAAATCTTTGCAACCTAGGACTTGGTGAATAACTTTTAGACATGACACCAAAAGAATGACCAAGAAAATAAAAGGTACATTGGACTTCATCAAAATCAAATATTTTTGATTGTGTGACCATGGTAAAAGAATAAAAAGACAAATATTGACTGATGTATAATTTATAAATATTTTACATCTTATAAAATACCATATCTAAGGTGTTTAAAGAATGTTCAAGACATAAATAATCCATTTATAAAGTGGGCAAAAGACATGAAGAGATATTTCACTGAAGAAAATACATAGATGGGAGATAGGTACATAGTAAGAGACGTTCAACATCACTAGCCATCAGTAGTGCAAAAGAATTTACAGTAAGATTCTGCTGCATACTTTAAGTACAATTAAAAATAGAAATAATACTAAATGCTGGTAAATACAAAGAACCTGAATCTTTAACATACTGCTGACAGGAATGCAAGTGGTCCAGAAAATCTGAAAAATAATTTTATTGAAAGCTGAACATAGATTTATCATATGAGAAGGCAGTTATAGTCATTTGATCCACAATGAAAGCTTATCCTCACAAAAATCTGAACATTATTCCACTCAGCAGCTTTATTTTATATAGGTGAAAGCTTGAAAGAAAATGTTTCCTCAATAGTTAAATGGCTAAACAAAGTGGGACGGAGCTCTCAAGGAATACTACTCAGGGATAATAAACAATGCATATTGAAACATACAGTAAACTGGAGGCATCCCAAGAGCGTTATGCTGGGTGACAGATCTAATCTCATGCTATATGATCCCCATTAAATGACACTCTCAGAATGATAAAATTAAAGACATGGAAAATACATTAGTGGTTTCCAACAGTGAGGGATGCTAGTTACAAGGGCTGGGTGTGACCATAAAGGAATAGCGAGAGGAGATAACTGTGGTTATGAAGTAGTTCTGTATCTTACTGTTGCAGTGGTAACACACAGTACAGTAGATAAAATGACACTGAACTATACACATGAACTTTGTATCAAAGTCCATTTCCTGGTTTGAATATTGCACTACAAATATTACAGGGAGCAAGAGATCTCTGTTCTAACTTTGAAACATTCTGTAAAGCTATATTTTAAAGTAAAACTTTTTTAAAAAAGAAAATTGAATGTTTGGTAAGGTCTAGGTGAAGGTAAAATAGTTGACAGCAGAGAAAACAAATGTCTCCACACGGGCCAAGACAAATTATATTGTACTTGTTTCCATGTATATTCAATTTTAAGGAAATGTGGCTTCATAAAATTAAGTGTTTTTTTTTTCTTTAAAGATTTATTTATGCACACAGAACTGGGGCACAGGCCAGAAGTGTACAGGCAGTGAGAGGATTCACCAGAGAAAGAGTGGGGAGCAAAACAGGCAGATGTGCTGAAACAACTGCTGAGGGGAGCAGAGGGCGAGACAAGAGAGGTCTGCTGTGCCATGTGGATCACCTCTGGTGCAAGGATCAATTTGCACTGAAGTGGCTGCGAGTTTGCAGTCTTGTGTCCTAACCCATTGTGCCACCAGGGAGGACCCAAATTAAGTGTTTTAATGAATGATTTTTGTTTTCCTAAGATCAGAATCAGCTACTCCTATTATGAGTATTGCTATTAGTCTCTCATAATTTTAGATCATAAAACAATCTACAAAGGCAAATTTGAAACTAGGGGGCAGTACTGCTTAAAATATCTCATTGTGTCCTGCGAGTATATTGATAACTTTATAACTTTATACCTACTTCAGATTACAGCTCAACATGCCTGCTAGTTATGTTCCATGTTACTACTCCATGTAATGAATAGTGGTCACAGTCACTAAAATAACTGCTTCTTTGACCTTCATAAAATAATTTGTAATCAGATTTGCAATGTGTATTGAAAATGAATGCTGTTTATGTACTGAGATATAGTTAAATTAGCTTGCCAATTGCTTAACAAATTTTGGTGAATTGCAATTTTCAAAGTTTTAAGTCTGGAATCAAGTGCTTTTAGAAAAATACAAGTATACCAACTATACTCAAAAGTAATTGATAAATTGAAAAATAATTTGATAGTATATATTTGTTTATAGATAACATTGAATATTTCATCATCAAAACTAGCTTATATGTAGAATTTCCCTTGAAGGAGGCATCTCATAAAACTGGTGTTCTTATATAGTTTATAATATCTTCATAAACTGGTTTGTAAGGAATTGTTTGTGAAGTTAATTAATATGAATTCCTAAGCATCTAAGTAATTAATAAAAGGTAGATTAAAACATCTACAAAAATAATCCAAGGGAATTTGAGAAAAATCTCAAATATTTTCAGAAAAAAATTGTGTAAATTATTACACAAATTGTACTGTCCAAACTTACATATCTTTAGTTACCACTTTTTCACTCATACATGCCACTACTAATACCTAAAATAGTCAGGGTTTGTGATTAAATGATGTCATATTCTCTTCCAAGTGAGCTTATTTTCTACCTGATGGTGGCTTTGGGAGTAAGGTACTAGAAGCGGGTATTAAGTTTTATTGACTATTCATAAAAGCTTATAATAACCAGCTGGATCCTGTAAGCCTCACGGTGGGTGTTCAACTATATTTACCATCCACTCTGTAAACAATATGTATGCTTTCATTTCAGTTAACTAGCAAAAATCATTATCCAAAAATTGTACAATCGCATTGCTGCTCCAAACCAAAGGTTGTTTTGTTTGTTTTTGAAGGTGCTGGAAGCCAAGGAAACAGTTACACTCTTCCTGCTTCCTGTTGGTGCTTTCAAAATGATTAGGTCTGTTTTGGAAACCTGACTCATGTATTTTCCATTGACATTTTTCTGTGGGTATAAATAAAGACTCCCTGCTTTCCAGTAGAAGCCATCTTAATACAAAGAATGAAAGTAGAAAAACCCTTTCCTTGTAAGTTGCTCACACATTTATACAAGATCTCTGGGATAAGGATGCAAGTGCGAAAAGAAAAACACTCTGTTTTTCTTTCATTTTCAAAATAAAATCATGATGCTAATCAAATATTCATTGAATGTGTCAAAGAATTTGTTTTTAAGTCATTATTTGAGGGGATCAGTAGCATGTTACAACCTGTTGGAATGGGAATTTGACTTAGATTTAGTACTTCTAGAAAATGTTCATTTTCATTTTTAATGAACAGAAATCAGTTGTATTATCAGTTGCCTGCAATTTAATTTATATATAATGTCAAAGACGATTTAAAATACACACCATATAAAATCAGATAATCGCCAGAG
The DNA here is from genome assembly GCF_000260355.1 of Condylura cristata. NCBI lineage: Eukaryota > Metazoa > Chordata > Mammalia > Eulipotyphla > Talpidae > Condylura > Condylura cristata. Next base: position 25,470,584 of record NW_004567108.1, on the reverse strand, counting down.
TCTACTAGTCAATGTAATCATTTCATTGAAAGGATAACCAGTAATATCTTTTGTTCTTTTAAAGCCTGACAATTTTCCTGACAACCTCATCTATTTTGTTCACTCTTTAAATTCCTGGTGCAGAGAATCTCCCTTGCTTTTGTTTGTGATTAGTAAATATGACTTGAGTGAATGGGTGGAAGTTCTAATAGATTGCAGAGCAACTTTTCAAAATAAATACAGAAGCACAGAAAATACTTCTGCTTTTGAAACTAGGATGCAGAAATCATTTTAGTAATCAAATGCAGCTATCTCACACATCAGGTGTCTTCAAAGCTTATGTAATTTTGTTAGAAAAAGCAATGCAAGTCTAGCTCACTTAGTAACTAGTCTATATTTCAAACGTAATCCACAGCCTTTCCCTTCACTACAGAAATCAAAAGAATAGGAAGGAGGAAAAGATGAAAATAAGTTAAATTAGTTTATAATGAAGGATCATTAGATAAGATTTAATTAGATTTTTTTTCTGTAAATTGTTCCTTGAATTTTCTCAGGTGGCAGTCTTTAGTAGCTTGTATAGAACAAATAAGTGATCGTTTTTTAAAAGTATACATATGACTTGAAGAAACAACCTAAGCAGATCTCTTGTGTATGTGATTCAAGTGACTACATGAAAATTGGGTTTTTGAAGTCAAATTTGAATATCTGTAAATAAATTTTAAAAATTAGCAGCACTAATGCTCATGATAGGCATTTTTAAAATATGGGTACTTTTTCAGGATTTTTAGTTGTTGATCCAAAAATAGGATTTAAGTATATCTATGGTAAATGGTAGTCCAGTGTTTTTAAAGCAAAACTCTGCTTTAAAAATGTCATAAGCTTGAACTAGATAGTCTTAAAGAAATAGGACATAGCGTCCTCTTTAAAAGGTGTATAATAATCATTCACAAAAATGTCTTGAGATATTTGTGGAGAGGAAAATTTTAAACTTATATTTTATTGCAGTAACATTGTATTATAACATTTTTAAGTTCACATCTAAAAGTTCTATTGATTACTACCTATTAAGATACCTTCAGTAATTGAGTTGTTGAATGTAATGGTAGAATATTTTAAAAAAGAAATAGTACAGATTAATACATTCTTAAAAATATTTACACGTGTGGAATGGAATAATAATCTTTCTCATGACACCAACACGATGACTTGTTTCTCTTACAAAGTGTTATGAATAACTTTTACATTTTGATCAAGAGCACTTAGTATTACAATAAAACGTCAAAACCAAGACAAAGAAAAGACTGTCTTTTATACATTGATTTTTGTAAAAAAAAATTTCCTGTATAACTGATACAGACATAAAGCGATAAAGACAATTGATCGGAGAGGATGGAAAGGAGTTTATTAGGGCTGCAGTGACCAACTACAGTATCACTGCTCCTTTGGGCATTTCAGACAGGTCTAGATGTTAAGTAAAGTTCATTTGGAATTTTGAGTTAATCAGATATGTTGCATTCTGTTACCTAGTTGAATTGTAACTATAAATTGAACTTTGAATTGTTAAATTTAAAAAATTGGATTTGGAGAAAGGTTAAGAATATATATTTAATGAGACTCTTCAGGGCCCTTGGAGTATCATATACTATTTAAAATAAAATGTGAAATACAGATATGACTTCAAAAATATATTATAATGATTGCATTGTAGCTAAAATTGAGAAATAGGATAACTTAAATTATTCTATTGCCTAAATACTCAAGCCCATTTTTAAATGTTTAATGTAAAAAAAAAAAAAAACTATCTTAGTCATCCTTTGAAAAAAATAGCACTCGGTATTACATCTGGTCTATTTGTAGTAATCAGCAGAGACATTTCCTGGACGCTTGAATATTGAAACGGATGGGTTGACATGCTGCAGGGCAGCAAGTATGTGATGATGATGAAAATGAAGATAGATTGGTAGACACTCGAGACTTGATTAAAGTGAAGGGGTAGATGTTCTTTATGTTTGCTAACAACAAAAATATTTTTTGAGTAGAAATCTATCAGACTTTGCTGAATATCATTTACAGTACCAAAGTTGAGCTACTGTAGACCCTTAAACTTGACGTCTAGGAAGTTGTAAGTTTTGTTTATAGGGTTCCCGATTACATTACCTTAGTGGGGAGGTACCATACCTGCTCTCTAGAGTCTGAGATAAGCCCTAGTAGGCTCCAGACTAAAAGGGTAACAGATGCCACAGATAGGCAATTACATTTATATTGTGAAGGACAAAATGTATAATACCAGTACCTTTTAGAGAATGCCATGGTCTGTATGTGTTTCAATTTGTGTTCATTTAGCTACCAGTAGTTTTGTAGTAATCGTCTTTGTGATATTCTGATTTTGATTCTACCATTGTCAGGTCATTTGTGTATTGTTTTATAAATGCTTCACAATTCTATCTAAGGCAGGTCTGTACTCTCTGTGCTCCGTCATCACCACTAACATTGTTTGGTTCTCACTTACCCTGTGTGTCACTTGAACTTTAGCAATAATAGCATCGTTCTTGTGTCCACTTTCTTAGCATGTTTGTTAAGTCTGCTAACAGATTTAAGTATGACCATGTTACTTCCCTCCCTCCAAACCCAGAAGTTATCCATGGACAGGCTATAGTACTTGGTACAACATTGAAGTCTCTCTAAATATTACCGTTCCTGCTTTTCTAGCCATTTTTCTCCACAACCATTCATTGCAAGTCATACTCTCATACATTTCTTCTGGAATAGGATATAATCCTCAACCACAGTTTCAAAGAAAAAGTTCTCTTTAATTTTGTAGGTTCAACATCAAGCAAACTACTAACTATAGGATTTAGTAAAAATAAATGGGTGGATAAATATTACCTTTTGAAGTGGGAAAAGAAAAGCTTTCTAGGAACCAGGTGCCGACTTACACAAATAACATATATTGGATATGCTAAATCTAATTCCAAAAAAGGTTAGTCCAATTCTAAGTAGTAAGATTCTATAGGTGATTGACAGTGTATATATTACCAACTCCGAAGATAATTGAAAATCTTGAAGGGCAAGATGAAAATGAATAAATGTGACTAGTAATTCTATATAGCTATAAAAGTTTCTATAAAAATTATTCATCTCATAACAACTTTTGATAATTCTTTAAAGACTTCTAAAATGTACTAATCTTTAAGAATAATAAAGTATCTAAATTTACAATTTTAGTTTAGATCTGTTCTGATATTTAAGCAGATAAATGAACTTGAAATATTAGTTTTTTTATTTTTGGAGTGAAAATTGAATACAGAAATTATTAAAGTTATCTTTATTTTGATATGTACAACAAATAATAGGCATTTATGATAATTGAGTGTCATATACCAAAAAAGAAAAATGTTAAAAAGCATTATGATTGAACACTGAAAACACAAAAAGGTAATATCATTAATATGTCAAAAAAAACCTGAAAGACTGACTAGGAAACAGATAAGCAAGAAAATATTTTTAGTTATTTTTAAATATTGATCAATGGAAAGTTAATGAATGACTTGAAATTAAGTCAGAATTCTTTTCATAGATTGTTGAAAACAAAGGGAATCAAAAGATGAAAATTTACTTTCTGAAATTATTTTGTATAACGCTGTCATGAAGAAAATGTGAGAGAAACAAGGCTTTTAATTCACATGAAAAATTTATGTAAATGTTTTTAAAGTATCAGAAAGTTCATTTTGCCTATTTAATGAATGAAAGACTTGTATGTGATTTATAATTGGTCATAGACAAACATAAAACCTTAAAAAATGATTTTTCAATCTTAAGCTTGGTCCTAAGTTTTTACTTTAAACCTTGACTGAGTTGGAAGCTCATAAAGCACATTATATTTGAAAAATATGCATTTATCTGGATAAATGTAACATTATGATTGAAACTCATACAATGTAGTAAATAAGAAAAATAGAAAGCTTCAAAATACTGTCAAATTTTTCTAAATACTGGAATATACTAATAACTTCAACTGAAGTCAAATAGCTTGGTTAAATTTATGACGATTCTAATGAAAAACTAGACATTTTAGTTTTCACAGGAATATACAAATTTGAAATTAATGTAAAATAGTTCCTGAAAATAGTTTATCATGTCACTTACTTGCATTTTATGTATAGTCAATATCTGTCAGGAGTTGTGCTAAGCATTCTGGTTGCTACTTCACATGCCCATGCATAAGTTTTTATACATACATATTCTCATGGATGTAAATTTTTTGCCACATGGAAACACATTTATACTTCTAAATGTTGGCTTAAAAGTATACACATATATTCTCACAAATTTATACATATGCTACTGATACACACATGCAGACACATGTACTCATCAAAAACATGTGCACTTGAAATTTGCATAAGTACTAAAACTGAGTACTCTGTACTCAGTGGCTGAATTGTGTGTTCTGTAGCCACATTGATATGACATGCTATATTATGCATTAGTATGAGTAGACTATAAGATTAAAAAGCAAAAATGTGTTATTTTCATTTTTCATTTTATACTTTTGATTTTATACAAATTTTATCAAATTTGTAATTTTTATACTGCATCTATGTCTTGAGGTAAAATTATTTGTAAAAATTAAAGGACTTTCCATAGATTGATTTATGAAAATTTTAGGAGCTATATCACATTACCTTCTTTTTACCTTCAGAAAAACTATTATCAATTGATGAATAATATTCTATTTTTGATCAATGCTCCAGGGTTAAATACCATTATCACTTCAAAAATCAGGAAAATGTGTATCTAATAAAGAACAGTGAATTATCATTCCTTGTAAACTTCATTATGATAATAGAAGTATTTTCAGTACTAGATTTTTTTTTACTTTAAACATTTGTTGCATGTATTAGTTTACAAGGATTACATGACAAAATATCCCAAATTGGATAGCTTAAACAACAGAATTCTATTTTGTCACAATTTTGAAAATTAGAAATCTCAGGTAAGTATGCTAGCAGAGCTTTGTTCTTGTTGTTGTTTTCCAGAGACTTCGGTCATTGTCTTATAACTCACTGTGTCCTTAGTGTCTGTGTTCTTCCCTTTGTGAGTGTCTAGATTATAATCTCTTTTTAGAAAATAGTCATATTGGATAATCTTATTAATCATTTTAGCTTAATTGCCTCTTTATAAAGAACTATATCCTAACAACAGTCACTGAGAAGAACAAATACTATAGGTAATCAGTCAATTGTGAATCCTCAAGAAAAGGTCAAGTTTATAGAAATTGAATAGCTTGGTGGTTTCCAGGTGCTTGGGGCAGCAGATGTTGGTACATGTTGGTCAAAAGATACATAAGGGGATAAGTGCATTGGAGTCAGGACTTCAACATAGAATTCAAGAATTCGATTCAGTTCAACTCACATTGGGCTTCAAATAAACTAGTTTCATAGATAGACCAAGTGAAGTTAATCAAAAAAAAATATATATATGCTGTATAATATTGACATTTTCATTTGTGATGTATGTTTTGGAGTCCTACATAATTTAGTAAATGCAATGTGTACAATTAAGATTTTAAATTAAACATATTGAATGTGAAGATTTTTTATATTCCATAAATGTTACTGATACACTTTAAATGTAGTTTTATTAACCAAAATTCATAGTTTGAAGTTTCATTTTAAGTTCTTCACATTAGACTTTCTTTTCTTGAATTATGTTGGCTACTCTGGGTGAATGACTTTCCCTATGAACTTTTGTTGAGTTTGTCAAAATAGTTTGCTTAATTTTTGTTTGGAATTTTGTATCTTATAGATCAAGTTGGCAGGCACTATCATCTTGAAAATATTGAGGCTTTCTAAACTTGAACAAAATATCTTACCATATATTTTTGTTTTCCTTTATTTCTTTCATCAGAGTTTTGAATCTCTGAGTTTCATCAGTTTTCCAAATAAAAATCTGTGGCCCTCCCTGGTGGTGCAGCAGGTTAAAGCACAGCACTGAGAAGCTAAAGTCACTTCCTCATGAGTTCTATTCCCGCCTGCCCCGGAGGTGACCACATGGCGCGACAGACCTCTCCTGATAGGCCCGCTGCTCTGCTCAGCAGTGTACTTCATCGATCTGCCTGTTCTGCTCCCCACTCTGTCTCTGGTGAAGCCTCTCGCTGCCCCTGCACCTCTGGCCTGTATCCCAGTTCTGTATGCATAAATAAATAAATCTTTAAAAAAAATCTTGAATATATTTTGTATATTTATGAGTAGATGTTTCATTTAATATGAATGTGAATCAGGTTTTTAATTTTACTTTTATATAGTTAGAATAAATTGACATTTCATATTAACTTACACATTGCACATTGAGTAGACCTACACATTCAAAAGCTTCTTGTATATTTGGTTAATTGTTTGGAACTTTCTTTTACATAATTATATGATAAGTAAGCAGTGTTTTATTCTTTCCAATCTTTTTATTTATTAATTTCCTTTACTTCCCATATTGTATTTGTTAAAAGACTTCAGGTGTGAATTTCAACTGTAGTAAAAGATGTCCTTATCTTCTTATTTTAAGTGAAAATCAGCAAATAACTCTATTACCTATAATGCTATCCATAACTTTTTATATACGCCCTTTATCCAGTTGAGGAAGTCCCCTTATATTCCTAGTTTTCTGAGAAATTTATTTATGTATATGTATTCTTTTTGGTAACTGTCATGCATCTATTGGCATAATATATAACATTTGTTCTACAGTCAGTTGATGTGATGGATTATATTAATTTTACATGTTGAACCAGCCTTCATAAAGCTGGAATAAATCTTTGTGTGTGTGTGTATTATATAGTTCTTTCTAAACAGTATTAGATTCTTATGCTTATAATTTGTTGAAAATTGTTACATCTGTGCTTATGAAAGATGATGGTTTTTAATTTGTCTTCTCATAGTGTCTTTCTGGTTTTGGATTACAGTAAGAATGACTTAATATAATGGGTTAGAAAGTTTTATCTTTGCTTCTAATTTCTAAAAGACATTATAGAGAATTGCAGTTTCTTCATTGAAAGCTTTGTAGAATGCAATAGTAAAAATGTATCAACTAAGAGCTATTTTTTTTTGGAAGATTATTAATTTAGATACAATTGATTGATGTAGACATATTCTGGTAATCAATTTCTTTGTAAGTTTTGGTAACCATCTTTTTTTTTTAAAGATTTATTTATGCATATAGAACTGGGGTAGAGGCCAGTGGTATAGGGGTAGTGAAAGGATTCACTAGAGACAGAGTGGGGACCAGAAAAGGCAGATTGAGAAGACACTCCTGAGGGGCACAGCAGACAAGACAGGAGAGGTCTGCTGTGCCATGTGGGTCACATCTGGGGGTGAGGATCGAACTCCCACTGAAGTGCCTGCAGCCAGCTTTGCAGTGCTCTGCTTAAAGCAATTGTGCCACCAGGGAGGGCCCTGGTAACAGTCTGTTGAAGAATTATTCCATTTCATTTGAATTGTTGAACTGGTGGTCCTAGAGTTCTCCCCAACCTAGTTTGAGTATACTGACAAATTTGTAATATATTTAAAGTTTGTGTTATTTGATATATCTATATATTGTAAAGTGGTTACCATGATCCAGTTAATCATCTTACATATCATCTTACAGTTTTATTTCTGTAAGAATGCTTAAAATCTATTAATTTAGCAAATTTCAAGTATGAAATACAGCATTATTAATGATTTAACTAGACCCTAGAAATTATTAATCTTACATCTGAAAATGAGTACCCTTCACCAAAATATACCCATATGCTCTATCCCAAAGCCACTGGCAACACCATACATTTTCTTTGATTTGAAATCTCCTTAATACTGACAAATAAGTCATACCACATAGTAGTTGTATTTCTCTGACATATTTTAGCATAATGTCCTTGAAGATGACCCATGTTGTTGAAAGTTTCTAGATTTTTATCTTTTGAAGGTTAAATAATATTCCATCAAATCATGCAATGAGCATGTGTCTTTTCCAAATACATGTAATTGTCTTTGACTATATAGCCAGAGATTAAGTTGTTTTTATCAACTGGTAGTTCCTCTTTTAGGTCTTTGTTGAAACTCTGTACTGTTTCCCATAGTGCCTACAAAATAATTACCATGTCCATTAACATTGTACAAGATTTCCCTCTTATGCATATTTCTGTATTTACTATATCTTGTCTTTATGGTAATAGACATTCTAACAATTATGAGGTAATAAGTTATAATTCTCATTTACATTTACTTGGTGGCTAATGTTGAACAACTTTTCATATATCTGTTAGCATATTTGAATTCTTCTTTGGAAAAATATTCACCATTTTTTT
>NW_004567108.1:25406751-25461589 GCF_000260355.1 Condylura cristata | reverse complement strand
AGCATGGCAGACCTTTCCTGACCTGCCCGCTGCTCCCCTCAGCAGTGTACTTTGTCAATCTGCCTGTTCTGCTCCCCACTCTGCCTCTGGTGAATGCTCTTACCACCCCTGCATCTCTGGCCTGTACCCCAGTTCTGTAAGCATAAATGAATCTTTTAAAAAATCCTTTTTATTGATGAGGAAATTGAGATGTTAGGTCATAATAATTATCCTTAAGAGTGAATAGAGGGGCTCCCTGGTGGTTCAGCGGGTTAAAGCACAGCATTAAGAAGCTAAAGCCACTTCTGCATGAGTTTTATTCCCGCCTGCCCTGGAGGTGACCACATGGCGTGGCGGACCTCTCCTGACCCGACCGCTGCTCCCCTCAGTAGTGTACTTCTTAGATCTGCCTGTTCTGCTCCCCACTCTGTCTCTGGTGAAGCCTCTTGCCGCTTGTGAGCCTCTGCCCTGTACCCCAGTTCTGTATGCACAAATAAATCTTAAAAAAAAAAAAGAGTGAATAGAAATGCACTTAAAAAATATTTATTGATTGAAGCATATAAAACTGGGGTACGGGCCAGAGATGCAAGGGCTGTGAGAGGATTCACCAGAGACAGATTGGGGAATAGAACAGGCAGACTGATGAAAGTACACTATTGAGAGGAGCAGTGTACTAGGCATCTCAAACTGCTAGCTTGCAGTGCTGCACTTTAACCTACAGTGCCACCAGGGAAGTACAGAATATGCACTTTTCTTAACATTTACCATTCTTTGTAGTATTATCTTCATTTTTACTAATGTGGAAACTACACTATGCTACCTTAAATCATTTATCCAAGGTAACATAACTGGTCAAGTGGCAAAAAACAACATTAAGTGCAAGTAATCTTTTTGTGTTCCTAACATGTAATAATGCAGCTCTTCAAATTTCTATTCAAGTATTTTTTCCTCTGGCACCCAGATACATGTTTTTTTAAATTGGATACTCATGTGCTTTTTTCCTTCTTTCTGGGAAATATAATAATTATTTATAAAATTGAAGCATGTTAAATAGCCAGTCTAGGAACACATAAATGACATTTCCTTATAAGATATATCTGACTAAAATCTCCACGGCAAGTCAGTGGGAAGGACAGAATAAACTTTGTAGAAAGGAAGTGATGTCAATTCATTATTTGCCTTTGATGTAAATAAAAAAATATATAACTGAATCTAAATATGAAGTTAGTTTTTCCTTACCAAAAACATTGTAAGACCAATTATTCTAAGTACTATGAATTTTATAAAAACTTCACATTGAATGTGAAAACTTTTTCTAAAATTTAATAATATATAATATTATTGATATAGATATATATATATATAATATATATTATATATAGATACATATATAATATAGATATACAGATATAAATATATATCTTTTAAAAAGTTATGCCATTGAAATTGACAAATATTTGCTAGATATCCTTACAGAAGTTCACCTTAAAAATTATAACAATTATTACTTACTAACATAGGGTCGATTTAGCTCACTAATCTTGGGGACTGTGTTCTCTCTCTCACTGCATGCTGTAGCAAGAAATGTAAGACTCTTTAATGGGAATAATCCATTTCTTATTTGGGTCCCATCTGAAAATTATTTAGTGATTACTCTGGCTAGTAGATATTATCTTTACAGCCTTCTATTATTCCAACAGGAACTCAGGAATTCCTATTCAGGATCCTCAGTTCTAATAATGTGTGAGCTATGCTATGCTGGAATAATTGTCAAATTATACTCATTCTGTATAAAGTATTCAAAAAGAAAGTACATTCATTAAAGAAAGATTAAAAAATTTTATCTTTTGTGATTGAGCAAATTTTAATAAAATACAATGGGATATAAATTACATTAGTATTCAGCTGCTTAAATCATGAACTTACTGATATTTGATTTTTTGCAATGGATTAAGTAATCTTAAGAGTATTTTCCTGATTTAGCAGTTTAATATCAAAGAAGCTGAATTATTCTTTGAAATCTAAACACTTATCAATTATCTCTCTTAGTTTGAATTGATGGATACTGTTTTTAAAAATACCTTTGCATATCAGCCTACATCGATTAATGTTTTCTATTAAAAACTAAATATTATATAATCATGAATAAAATATTTTGAGCATTGTGCAAAGCAGTATCATAATAGCAAGCTTCTGTATTTTCAGTCAAAATTATAGAACTCAATATTTGACCATTGTGCAGCTTATCTCCAATTTCCATTAAATATTTTTAAAATCTTAAGAATTGCGATATATACTAGCTTCAGTATTTATAGACACCTGGAGTCCCAGATTTCGTCACTTTTATAAAGAGGTTTTAATTATTTTTCTAGTCTTATAACACCCTCACACCTTTGAAAAACATTTCCTCTTTTTTTTTTTTTTAAACCAAAGATGAAGTTGTGTAAATACTTACTCAGTTTCAATTAGCATAAAATATCTAATTTTTGGAATCATTTCGCTTCATGTTTTTAAAGTTGTAAATTCAAATGAATATTTAACTACATGGCTGTAAATAGATAACAAAGCCTATGAGCAAAATGAAGTATGAAGGATTTTACATCCTTAGGCCAATGGCTTATCTATTGGAGCATGTTGGGTCCCTGGTGTGGCACAAAAACACTTGATTTCACTCTTGCTTCAAAAAGAAATGCCTCTGTATAAGTGGTCCGTGTAGCAATTTGAACACTTACAATCGAGGGGCCACTTTAAACCAGAGTAATACACAAGAGAGTCGTGGTTTCTACCAAAAAAATCACAATAGGTTTATACAGTAGTTTCAGGCACCAGAGGGATCTACTTCTTCACAGAGAAAAGCCTTAAAATTGAAGTGGCATGTTCCAGAAGGAACAAAAATATCTCCTTAGAATGAGCAAGTAAGCTGATTTTACTTGAGGTAGTTTCCTCCAAAAATATTATGAGTAACCTGTTCCTCCTCTTGTCCTAAACCTCCACCTTGACCTCCCTCCCACAATGTTGAAGTATTTCAATGACATAAAATGACACGAAATATTTCAGTAAATTCAGTAGTGGAAAACTTTATTCATCAGGCTATGCTATGTGCTATTTTAAAAGAAAAGACAGTTCTACTGTAAAAGATAGTATAGGCTCGTTCAGGAGCACAGAACATTGCATGTGTAATGCATGCATGTGTGTGATAGTTGAGTCAGACCAAAGGAAATAAACTTGAGAAACTACAATCTCTGCATCTCAAAATTGAATCACAATCTACCAAAATCTAGAGCCAAAAGAATAACCAGAAAATGTTTTGAGATTTGAGTAGCAAACGAGTGTCAGTAGCATGTTTTTCAGTATGAAGTGACCAGACAGATAAGTAGGTGAATAAACAGATTGTATCAGAAAAAAAAAAATGATAGATTGTATCAGAAAAAAATGGAACATAAATTTAATATTTAGACCATCATAGGAGAATTTAGTTCTGATTAAGTACAGTTATTCCTTTATTTGTTGAATAACTTGTTGAACCAAATTGCCTGAAAAGTGGTGTTTTAAGATAGTAAAAACATAAGGTTTAGAGTCAGAGAGTTTGTAATCTTAAGAGTGGCACCCTTTACAATTGTGTGACTTTGTAAATTAGTGTTTAACTCATACTTAGTTCCTTCTCTCTGAAATGGGACAGATAAAAATGTTTCAGTCTCCTGAGAGTATCATATAATAATTATAAAAAGTAAATACATGGAATACTCCATCCTAATGTTTTTCTGTTTTCTTCCTTGAATCTTACATAAATTCTAGTTAATTTTGTGTAATTGAATAGAATTTAAAGTGATATATTGGTGATGTAAGATTGAATCGGAGTGGCTTTATATTCGGGATTTATCATATAACAGAGATGTTACATTTACTAAGTAGAGATTATAAACATACCTTTGTCACCATAGGCAATTCTCAACATGCAGTCTTTTCCATACCAGGAATACTCCATCTCCACTGGTATTCTTGTAGGAAATGTTGCATGGCAAAATGTTTTTAGACTGTATTCAGATTTATTAAAAAATAGTGCTGTGATTTATTATAATATTTCATATAGTTCAGGGTCGATTCTTTTCCTTCTCTGGAATTGAGGTATATCTTGCTATGAATGACAATTCAGTTTATTTTATGTATGTGTGTGCATATATATATATATATAATCTATCTCTGTCTGTCCGTCTGTCTGTCTATCAAGACCAGTCATCTGTTTCCATCTAATATTTGAAAGAAGTGTTTCCATATTTAGGATATATAGGGAAACAGGAATAGACAAAACTAAACCCAAAACAAATTCAAGAAATCTGACTAGAGATTGAGACTACTGGAGGATGTGGGTGGTGGGTAAAGAAGCAAATTGGGGAGAACTACTGGAGGATAATGGGGATTTTGTTGGTGGGTGTGGTGTGATAATATATGTTTGAACTCTAAATCACATACAGCGTTTCAAACCTCTATTATATAAATAAAATTAATATGATAAAATACTTGTAGAAGCCATAGATTTTACTGTACATAAGTTTTTTTTTTCTCACCTGCACACACTTTGTGCATTTATACACTATTTCATAAGCTACAAATGACTAAAAGATAGATTTATAACATATAGCACGAAAGTACGAATGTGAAGTATGATCCTATTGAGTTAGGTTAAATTAAAATACATTAATTCAGTTATTTTAAAGGCTCATTAAAACACGGCCAGTGTTCTGTGGTACATCCATCTGTTTATTATTTATATACGATTATAATTATATACAATTATTTGCATTTTTATATCTTATGTAGTCTGACTATATGCACATTGATTTTAAGACAGCAAATTTAAATTTTAAACTTTTTTATCTTGCCTTATAATCACAGGCACCTTGTAATTATAATTGCTGGTGATTCTTTCTCAATGGTTCAAACACAAGTTTATATTCTGTATTGAATAAAATCTTAGGTTTAATGTAATGGAATCACACGGTAGGCACATAGATTAATGATTTTGTATACATAGGTGTCTGTTACCCAGTTGTTATTTTATCCTGAAGTAAGTTAATATTCTCAAAAATAAGTTGTAGGAAACTTTGTTAACAAATAATTAAATTATAAAGAATCTAGACTTTTTTCTAAGTGTACAAATACTCAGTTTTGTAAAGACTTAATTCCAGAAGTCTCACAGAGGTCTTAATAGTATGTAGTGGGTGAAGAATAAAGAAATGTAGGTATTGATGATAGTATCTGTTATAGCTATTGACTATTAATATTATATCCTTTACATAAAATCTGAGTTTTAACTCAGAGATTAGTATTTTTCTGATGTAAAGAAGCATTTTGGGAAAAAAACTTACCTTTCTTAAATAATGCTTATGGATTCTGTATGTAAATAAAAATTAATCCATGAACTATATATACAAATTCATTAAAAATACATTTTAAATAAAAGTAAAAGCACATTAATCAAAACATTATGTCATTTTATCTGTTATAATTCACTAATTTGGATATCATTAAATAATTATCATATGTGTAAAGGTACTGTATAAATATTTATCCTTTTATGTTAATATTAAGAGTAGAAAAGATATTTAAATGTATATGGCTATAGTTTTTGAGTAAGTACATTATAGTTCATTCATATAATAGTGAGTTGAGAATATGTAGATATTAAAAATAGTAACTAAAGAACAAATCCTATTTATTAACAGAAATTAGTCAATGTCCACTCAAAAGTTATTAAAACCACTACACTGTTACCCACATTCTGGGAACAACTAATGCTTATTATATTCCTAATGCTTAAAAAGTTTTTCACACTTTACTAGAGTTAGCCTTGTTCTTATATCTCATTCTATATTAAAAATAAGGAAACCAATTAAATATAAAATACACCATAGTTAACAGAACTGAACAATAAGAGTAGGTGGGAAATAACAAAAAATTAAAGACAAACAGTTTTGTTCTCTCATGCATATTCTTGCTTAGCTTGTTTAAAGTGTAAGTGCATCATTTGTCTGATGATTAATTGAATGTTTAACTTTAGGCATGCAAAGGGAGGCTGGAATCAGCATATGTACAGAAATAGCTCTTCCACATCCAGACATTCCTTGCACAAACTGCACAATTTCTATGTTCATTTCTGTCTCCCTTTCTCTGTGCCTCTCCCGCTATTTGCTCTCCCTCCCACCCCACCTTAGAAAGTAACTCTATTGAGGGTCCTCCTGGTGGTGAATGGGGTTGCAGTGCAGCACTGTGAAGCTAAGCCAAGCCATGTCCACTTCAATGTGAGTTCTATCCCTGCCCTGGAGGTGATCCACATGGCAGGGCAGACCTCTTTTGTCTTGTCCACTACACCCCTCAGCTATGTACTTGGTCGATCTGCCTGTTCTGCTCCCCACTCTGTCTCTGGTAAATCCTCTTGCTGGCCCTGCGCCTCTGGCTGTACCCCATTTCTGTATGCATAAATATATTTTTTAAAGTAACTCTATTGAACTTCAAAACCTGGTTTTGTTCATATTGAAAATTATGCCCAACTGAAATTGGTTCATTTTGTGTCATTAGTATTTGAACGGGTAGCAGTGACCTTATCTGAACTCAGTGCTTCCTTGCTGACCTTTGATGTGCTGTCATAAGTTCCAGGATTTTTGACATCAGGCTTTAATTTAATATCATAAAATTGAACTGCATACTCAGTACTAGAGCAGATAGTGTCTATTCCTGTCTTAAGAAGTGGTTCGCATTCCTCAATTCAAACAATAGAGAGATTATATAATTTGTCAGCTTTATGGTGCATCTGGTAATTTAATCATTCATTATTATAAGTATTTAGGAAATCTCTGATTGGATGTAAGGCATTTATTGCCACCGACAATCAGCTGTTGACACATGCACTCTGTACTCTGGGAGAGCATTGGTTAACAACATATGGGAACTGTTTTTCCTGCTGCTTAAAGAAACACTTAGCGGTCCTAATTCTAGAAAGTATTAGAAAACAAAGTGGTGAGATCAAAATAAATAAGATGTGAATGTCTTACAAAACTTAGTTCATAAATGGTTTCTATGATTCAGACAACTTGAAATATTTGTATGTGTGTATAATTTTAAGAGTGCCACAATATTTAAAAAATAACAAGAAAGCTTGGACATTGAAATTCACAATGGATTTAGCCTGAACAGCATTGCAAAGCTCTACTTTAGAAAAAATTAAGAACATATGTTCCAGAATTCAGTTCTAATTTGTAATGAATTGCTTCAGTAAAACCACTTATATCAATATTGTTAATCTTAATAGTTACAAGTGACCCACGTTTTAATAATCCAGACCATCAGTTGAGTACAAATCTCTTTTTCTAATTAAGAATGTTTGACCACAAGAGGGAGTTCCTTGCCAACTGTTTACTTACCCTCAACAGATATTACAGGTCTGAATTTGCAAAGAAAAATACCATCAGATATATTTAGTTCCTTTAGGCTTTTGGGCAGAGAATATGATAACAAATTATTTAATCTGGGTCTTTATAAATTTCCAAAATGAAATATGATTTGTGCCCTGAAATTCTCAGGTTAACCTACTAATAATTTCTCAAGAATGACTTGACATTCCATGTTTTTGAAAGCGACTTCTAAATTTGCCCTTGCAAAATTGCAGTGTACCAGTTTGTGAACAAAACCCACCTTGATGTGCCAGGGAGCCTTTGAGGGCAAAAATTATACTGCTGTACCTGAATTTATATAATTTGCATAAGTAAATATAGTTTTGTTTATATAAATTAAGGCACATATTGTTGCTGAATTTGGTAGCATGAATTAATACAGGTAGGATAGGAATCTTGACTTTCCAACTACAAGAATAACATCTTCAAAGACAAAAAAGTTACTGCTCCAACAGGTAGACCCCTGTCTTTCCGATTATGTGCATAATATATGTAAGGATTCAATATTCATTTTAGTAAACTGAAACTATTTCCTACCACATAATGATTTGATTTCAAATTTTATATAACTTAGCATCTCATTAAAATGTACACTGACACAATTTTAAAAATGTATCAGCCTAATTAGGAAATGCAAGTCATCATGCTCCTTTTCATTAATATAAAAACATAGGATCTATTAAAAATTTGTAAAGCAGGGCCCTCCCTGGTGATGCAGGGGGTTAAAGCACAGCACTAAGAAGTTAAAGCCACTTCAGCATGAGTTCAATCTCCAGCCCCAGCCCAGACCTTTCCTGACCCATCCACTGCTCCCTCAGCAGCGTACTTCCTCAGTTGGCCTGTTCTGTTCCTCACTCTCTCTCTGATGACACCTCTTAACTGCCCCTGCACCTCTGACCTGTACCACAGTTCTGTATGCATAAATAAATAGATCTTTAAAAAAAAATCAAACTGCCCAATTAAAAAAAAATTGTAAAGCATTACCTAAGAATGTGATTTCTGTTTTGATCATTCCCAAAGTGTCATGCCAGAGCATCCAGAAGTCACAATCACCAGCATCCTTCCTTGTTTTATATTTGGAGCTAGAATTGCCTCTAGGTCAAAGTACATGGATATTTAGTGATATATACTCCAGTGATACATATCAAGATAATAATTATAAAATTGGTAAATACAGTAATTGTGACAAAACTTATTTGGAGAAAATGACTGCATATCACATGTGTTCCTAGTGTGCATTTATGGCACTGGCTGTAAATTGGGTACCTAGAAGAAGAAAATGCCAGTGATTTTTTTGCTGTTACTCCCACACCCTATCGTTTTTAGGAGTGCATTATTTTAAACCGTTTTTGACACATTTGACCACATGAAGTCATGCATTTTGAAGACCTCCTCTTTTTATAGTAACTTGAACTGACAAGTAGGGAAAGCAGAATCTTTGGTGACCGAGCAGTCCTGCAGCTGACTCAGAGAGGTCTCCACACCTTTTTTCAGCACAAACAAGTGAGGACAAACACTGAGGAATAAAAAGTGCACGTTTACATATATTCAAGAGCGAGAATTCAAGTAGAATAAAAGATAGGGCAAATCACAAGACAGTGAACACACACACTGAGCTATGAACAGAAATATATTTGGAATGAATATTTCTTGCTATGTGGAGATGAAGCCATAGCAAATCCTCCCCTTAAGGTTGACACCAAACTTAAGATGACATTAAGCTGGAGGAGTGAGAATATCTCATTTTCAGCAAGTGTTTGTAGGATAGACTGTGTTATACTCTGTGAAGTGTGTGGGCGTTCTTTCCCGTTCTGTATATGTCTGTCTCTGACACACAAACACCCCAGACGTATATTCTTCTTTGGGATTAGTAATATTGATATTCTCAAGGGATGTAGAGAAAATGTGCCTGTCATAAAACAGTGAAAACATCTGGATGTTTTGGTCTTCAAAATGTAAAAGATCTAGATGTTTGAAAATATGTTTAATGACTGTGTGTGTGTGTGTGTGTGTGTAAATCTTTTGCATCATTGGTGCCACAAAAGCATAATTTCCCAATTTTACCTAATGAACACATACAATATTTGCATTTTTAATATTTTTGTGGGATCCTATCAACAAACATATTTGAAGGTGATTTAAAAAGCCATGCCTATCATCTGGAAGGAACTTAAAGATCAATAAGCTCAGTTCTTAAGTTTTATAGATTAATAAGCTCAGCTCTTAAGTTTTATAGAGATGGCAATGGAAACACCTAGAGAGAAACAGAATGACTTGCCTATAATGCAGATATTTTATAAATCAGGCCTATGTCACACATTCTTTAATTTTTTTTAAAATTTATTTTCTTACATTGCTAGTTTTCATATAGTATTCGATTTTTTCCCTGCAGGAGTCACATATTCTTAACAGCATCCTCACATCAGAGTATAAAAACTGAAGACAAGAAGGCTTTCAGCAATAACTATACAGAACTAAGAATTCATATTTATGTGAACTTTCAGAAGGGGTTATCTAATTATTCTATTTCTAGTACTGTCATGTTTATTGACTTGACTAATCAATTTTAAATATCATCATACCATCGATACCTTTTTATAACACTAATAAATTTTGATTTCACAAAGCCAAATAAATACAAACATAACAAATGTAATCAGTATGAATTCCCGTCTAATAACAACATACGACTTCCTAGCAGAATGTTCCAAACCAGGTAAAGCAAGTAAGTTTTCTAGGTTCAAATAGCTTAGCTAAATTTCAGTAAGCCACTCAGAAAAGCATAGTTTAAAATATGCCAAAATATCCACAGGCTGCCACTGGATTGAGGGCGCCAGTTAATGCTGCAAAAAGCTATCTTTAATAGCTACTGGATGCTCAGCAGGATGAGCAAGGCTGGGATTAGAGATAATGATACTTGTTGGAACAGCAGGGAGGCAGAGGAGAAAGCCATCAGCTTCTCTGGGCTTTGTAAAAGCATATAGAAAGCAACTTATATTCAGGGGAATATGATACTACATGGTGATTCACCTAATAATCTAAATAGTTCCTCTTTTTAAAAAATAATTGAGCTGAGGGCCCTCCCTGGTGGCCCAACGGTTAAAGCATAACACTAGGAAACTAACTGCATCCACTTCAGCATGAATATGATTCCCTGTCAGGGAGGTGACCCACATTGCTCAGCAGACCTGTCTCTCCCCTTGCTCCCCTCAGCAGTGTACTTCATCAATCTGCCTTTTCTGCTCCCCACTCTCTCTCTGGTGAATCCTCTTACTGCCCCTGCACCTCTGGCCTGTACCCCAGTTCTATATGTATAAATAAATAAATCTTAAAAAAAAAATTGAGCTGGCAGTTCAGTTTGAAATACCATATTGAAATTCATTATTAAGTCTTTCCTTAGTGACTTGTTTGTTCTATTTCCTTGTTTCTGCTCTATTTCAATCCTTGCCATCTTAGGAAACAATATATTAAGCTAATATTTATAAACTCATTGTTCCATATCCAGAATCTTTGCAAACTAATTGGGGAGGTCAGACTAATCTTTCTTTAATAGTCAAATATACTGTGTTACTTCTTTATCCTGAAACTTACAAAAACTTTCAGCAAGACACAATTTTCATGTAATGACAGTTAAGGTTTCCTGCTAGATGATCACCAGCCTATCTTCAATTTAACTAATACTGTTCCCACATGAAACATTCCTTGGAATGTTGTATCTTTTATACCACAGAGATAATTTTCCCCAGGCATGAAACCCACCCTTTGCCTTAAGAAATCAGGCCACCATTTGAGTCCTACCTCAGCACACGCTCATAAGTCTTTTTCCACAACTGTTACAAATGAATCCTGTACAGCTCATTTCATGATAGCTCATAATTTGTTACACTGAAATAGCATTAATGCCAGAATTAGATTTCTGTGTATAGATTCTTTCTCCCTATGAATTTTGTTCCTTTCTATAACACAATTCATATCATGTCCAACTTTAACTTAGAGAGCTGCCTGTTTGCTCTGTATAAGTTATTGTGAATCGATGAACTAACGTTCAAAAAGAGGGTAGCGTTTACAAAGAAAAAAAATTGCATTTACAAAGAAAGCCCCATTAAGACTGCAGTCATAGAGAGTTAGTACATTTATTGTTACTTATGCTGATTTCTTGTCTCTACAATGTCCAAGGGTGACTCTTTCAAGAGGATTAGGAATAGTATGAAAACTGAGGTACAAGTGTGTCTATCCCTTACTCTTTTTCTGTGACATTACCTTGGGATGGTTACTTCTTTACACCAAACAACTCCCATCAGGATGTGGACTCTATCAACCTCTGTCTTTAAACTTCATTCGTTGCAACCTCTTCTTGCTCTATAAAACAAGGACTGACACTGAAATCCCTTTGTGACTAATCCTAAAGCTACACTGCTCCATCCAAATCATAAACTGTCCCTTTAGTAAATTCTCTTCAGATTTTTCTATCTAGTGGTGTTATTTATTCTCTGAAAGATCCTAACTTATACCTCTACAGATATGCATGTATTTTGGCACATGCACATTATATCAACAAAATGACAATTCTCAACTTACATGAACTACCAAATAGCTATTTTTTTCTGAAGAGAATTTTAGAAACAACCTAATTTAGTTCAATCATCTATAACTGTATTAAATGTATGAATATTAACTTAGGCACTATTTTTAGCCATTATATAAAGGAAAATATAGTGTGACCTTTCAAAATATTAAGGTGCTGAAAGTGATGGTAACCAACAAACATATCTTACAAACCAATATCTATATAAAATAAATACAAGTTAATTGAATTCACATTTATGAATCAAATTGCATATATTTTATTATTTTTTTCTATTTTATAAATAGCTTTTTATTGAGGTGATGCTGGTTTACAATATTGTATATGATTCAGAGAGATAAAGTCATCACACTTCTTTATATGTCAGCATGAATACTCACTAGAAAGGCACCAGTTGTCCTTCACTGTAGTAAATTTTTCTCCTCTGTATTTTCCTCTTCACCACCTACCCCAGCTGGGAACTTTAGTGTAACAGTCAAATTTGTAGGGTTTGTTTCTGGGTTGGTATTGTCTGACTCATTGTTTGGTTTCCCTAAATTCCCATTATGAATGAGTCTATCCAGTATTTGCCTTGCTTTTTTTCCCTTCACTTAACACAAACATCTCTTTACTATTCATGATTTCTCAAGTGACAAGATTTCATCTTATTTTTTATAGCTGAATAGTATTCCATTGTATGTATTTGTGTGTATACATACCACATCTTCTTAATCCACACATCTGTTCTTGGGCACTTAAGTTGTTTTCTATACTTGGCTATTGTAAATTGTGCTGTAGTGGTCACAGAAGTGCATATATCTCTTCAAATTAGTTTTATATTCTTCAAGTAGTTACCTAGTAGTGGTATTGTGAGAACATGTGGTAGATTTATTTTTAATATTTTCCTATTTAATCTGCCTGTCAACCTAAAATTGCTGAAGTAATATGTTATTAGTTCATGAGTAGCCAACATTTTTTTGTAAAATTGTTCTTTAAAATGTGTATACTACTTTGTGTCTTGTTAGATGCTAAAGAGATCCTAAATTAATATGCAGTGTGTAGTTCATCAAGAACTGGTGTGATAAACTCATTAATAAAACATTTACTTGAAATAACATTTTTTTTGAAGTTTGTCAAAAACTAAAATGGACAAATTCCATAGTATGCTCTCCTGCTGGGAGATTGTGCAAAATCAACAAACATAAAAGCTTGCTATAACACTTTCCTACCTTAAACTTAAAAAGACCACATTCTTACAAAATCTACGCAAAAGAACTGTATTTAAAAATGAAACATTTCTTTGTTAGTGTGCTTAGTTTATTCCAGCTAAAATATGGCTGAATCAATTTGAATCCAATTTTGTAATTAAAAATTGCCCCCCCACTGTGAGCAGATAGTAATGTTTCACCCAAAAGCAGATTATTATAACCACATTATAAACCCCTAAAAAGAAGGGGGGCATTATAAATGGAAACACCCACGTAACCTTAAGTACAATATAGCGGTGCAAACAGCATTGCTCTAATGACAGTAATCCTGCTTGCCTTAGCTGTATTCATGCAAATGACAATTTAGTACAGATGTGGCACACATTTGCATGGTTAATGGCATCTTTTTTTCCCTTCTTTTTACTCCTCTATAGTATGATCAGCTGTTATGCTTAACATTACAAATTCTGTGTGCTGTTTCTAACATTAGTGGAAACATAAGGCTGGTAGTTTCCTTGTCAGTGATTTAACTAAAACATGCATATGCACAGAAAAACAGGAGGTATAGGAAGAAGGGTGAGGATGGAAGGAGGTGGCTAGTGTCTGGCTAAGACTTCTGTTTATAAAAGATTCCCTTTCAAGAATGATTCTGGGATAGAATCCATTTTTAATAACTGAATGACCTCAGTAATTTCTTGCTGTTCAACAATAATCTTAGAATATTAAATTTCTATTCTCTAGAATATTCTGCTCACAAAATTTGTCTTCTTTTTTTTTTTTAAAGATTTATTTATTTACTCACACAGAACTGGAGTACAAGTCAAAGGTGCAGGGGCGGTGAGAGGCCTCACTACAGACAGAGTGGGAAGCAGAGCAGGCAGATCACTGAAGCACACTGCTGAGAGGAGCAGCGGGCAGGCCAGGAAAGGTCTGCCACACCATGTGGTCACCTCTGGGACAGGTGGGGATCAAACTCATACTGTAGTAGCCTCAGTCCCCTAATGGGGTGCTTCAACCCTCTGCGCCACCAGGGAGGGCCCCAAAATTTGTCTTCTAACTAGCTATGTGTGCACATCTGTCCCATTTCATTTGTAAATATGCATCTCAGTTCATGGAAAGAACATTTTATTTTTTTTAAGAGTTGATGAAAATGAATGTGGGAAATAATGGCTGTTCATTCTAAAAGGATAACTAATACACATGAGCCTATTACTCCTGTTAGCAAATGTTTTCTAATGGTAAAATTGACAAAATCAACATGGAACACTAAATTAGTAAACACACCCATTCTGGACAAGAAAATTTGTACAGAATGTTTCTGATGTTGTTCTCAAGGTTTATAAGTGCACACAGAGAAAAAGAGAGGCAGAGAGAAGAGATAGCTAAACTTTTTGCTATGATGAATACAAATATTGTAATTTCTTTTTAATATAACACTAATAAAATTGATTACCTGATTCTCAAATAATGTAGATTTGTTTTTTTAAACATTGAAAGAAAAATTCAAATAATTTTTCATGGGATTTATTAATTTTAAAATTTTCATCTATTATTTAATTTATGAGTATAATTATTAAATCTACCCTGAAATGAGTCCCAATTTTCAGTACAGTCTTTTTTTCTGTTTGTTTAACTTCACTCTTGCCATAAATACCACTCTTGCACGCAGTCTGTCATTCATCATTGTTCACAGACACTATTTCCTTCAAAGCATAGTAGCTTATCTGTCACTTTCTTATTATAATTCTTTCCTTGCAAACTACTACTTAGGCATTTTGTGTTTCAGTTTTCAAGAAGAGAAAGAGAGGGAGGGAGGAAGGGAGAAAGAGAGAAGCAATATAGAGAGAGTGCCACAGATAACAATTAGTTGCCCTTTATTCAAATATTTGATTCAAAAATAAGGTTACTTTACCAATAGTACAGTAGTATAATGTTTGATGTACTGTAGATGGCTAATTTCTAGTAACTCAGTAACGGATATAAACACTTTATCAAAATTAGAACATCTTAAATGACAATTAAGTATACTTCTATATGCTAGGTGTTATTACTATACAAACATGTCTTACTATATGTAGTGGAGATATATAAATACAACAGTGACATGATGAAAACAGGAATAAAGAAAAAGAATTCAGATAGGAATCAGAATAGGGAAATACAAATTGGGAGACTTTAAAATATAGTAATAATGCAACCGACTCATGTAGAGGTATAGGTATGGAAATTTTGTGCAAATGAGAAAAGAAAACAAATTTTTTTTTTAAGATTTATTTCTACATAAAGAACTGGGGTATAAGACAGAGGTGAATGGGCAGTGAGAGGATTCACAGAGACAGAGTGGGGAGCAGAACAGGCAGATCAATGAAGTATACTTCTGAGGGAAGCAATGTATGAGACATGTGGGTCACCTTCGGGCCCAGGGATTGAACTTGCATTGAAGTGGCTGCTGTTAGCTTGCGGTGCTTTACCTTAACATGTTGTGCTATCAGAGAGGGCCCAGAAAACCAATCCTTAAGATATGAAGAGGTTATAATTAAAGGGGGTTCTTGATAACCTTTTTCTAGTTTCATATGTAATGAACATGGAAATCTTCACTCTTTAACAACAAATGAAATCTAAAGAAACTGAAAATCAACTCCTCTTCTTAGATCCTTAAGAGAAAAGACAAGAGGTCAAATCACTGCACCAACATTGGAAACAGTTTTCTCTGCCCCCAATTCTATATTATTTTTTATAATAAAAATATCCTGCTTTCAAGAAGGAACAGGAAGGGGAGGTCTCAGTGATTTTTCACCTGCCATTTGCTCAAACTCCTATTTAATATTCTTAATATTTTAAGATAACCATATTTTGTGATAGTGTTTCCTATATTCAACTGTTTTATTGGAAAGCTAAATAAATTTAAATGTTATTCTCTATGTTCAGAAAGCCTAGCTTTAAGCCTACTCTTTCACTATGAATTTGAAAACTACACTTTGGTTGTCAGAGAATTATGCATTAACCACCTTTCCCCCCTCTTAGGATGTATTTGGATGGAGCTTATTTTCAGATAACTCAAAAAAAGCTTTTTCTGAACCTACAAAGAAAGTGATTTGTTTCCTGACTAAAAATATCATTAAAAGAGTTGGCTTTAGGCCAAACTTCAGAACAACTCTTAATCTCCAGAATCTCACTGCATGATTCAGCTCCAGGGCTCAAAATCTGGAAGTTGTTTACCCAAAATTATTCTCCTGTATCACAGCCATAAAATGATAAATCTTACTAAGAGAAGTTCACCAAATCAAGTGGTCATTCAATGTAGGGTCAAATTGCTGCTAATATCAACAAAATAGATGTTTCATGGCTTATATCTCTTCCTACTTCACATAATATCAAATCCACATGATGTAGGAGAACATGATATACAGATGCTAAATCTGGAATCTTGTGTACAGCAAAATCTGAAAATGTAACTTTGTTTCTAAAGATTTATTTACTTATGCACACAAGAACTGGGGTATAGGCCAGAGGTGTGGGAATATGGATAAGATTCACCAGAGACAGAGTGAGGAGCAGAACAGGAAGATCAACTGGAATACACTGCTGAGGGGAGCAGCAAGTGGGTCAGGAGAGTTCTGCCATACCATGTGGGTCCCCTCTCTGGCACTAAGAAGGCTATGGCTAGGTTTGCAATGCTGCGCTTTAACCTGATATGCTACCAGGGAAGACCCATTATTTGTATATATTTCTGACATATACGATGTTGTCACAATTGTAATCCTCTCACTGTGCCTTGGAAAGTTTGACTAGAGTAAACAATTCTTACTCATTAGGATTGATCTCTGATTTGTTCACTTCTACTTCTTGTATTTATGACATCGTTCTTGAGAGGATCCAGGAATTAGCATAGTAATTGTAAGGGAGCAAAAAAATTGTCACCATAAATTTTGTCTTTTTAAGAAAAGGTAATTTTTTTAAAGATTTATTTATTTATTCATAGAGAACTGGGGTACAGGCCAGAGATGCTGAGAGTGAGAGGATTCACCAGGGACAGAGTGGGAAGCAGAACAGGCAGATAGACGAAGTACACTGCTGAGGGGAGCAGCGGTCAGGTCAGGAGAGGTCTGCCACGCCATGTGGTTGCCTCCGGGGCAGGTGGGGATCGAACTCATGCAGCAGTGGCTTTAGCTTCTTAATGCTCTGTTTTATCCCGCTGCACCACCAGGGAGGGCCAAGAAAAGGTAATTTTCTAAGATATGCTGGCTGTAATTTATTTTTACAGATAGGAAAAGTTTCTTTGTGAAGTCATCTCCCAAGAAGATCTAATCTCATACCTTTTCTATGGAGAAGACCAACCTTAAATCTACATCGTTGTCTACCTCTGTGCCTTCCCTTTGACGTCCCTAACTGACGTCCCATTTCTCTTTCCCCAGTGTCTCTGACCTTAGCTATGTAAGATGGCACCAGTTCACTTGGATGAACCAGTCATGTTGGGTCTCCTCCACCTTTTGGCTTTTTCTCTCATGAATTTGTCTGATAGGTACTCGATTGTTTGTCAGCCTAAAAGAAGGATCAGATAATTTCCTTTTGTGCCCTTACAATTTGGTTAACCAGTCAAGAAAAATTTTGTAGAGTGGGTAGTTCTTGCTTTGCAATGTTGTAGAATTAAAAACTAGCTATCTGGCATCAGCCTCCTAAAAGGCAAGAACTTTTTTTTTTAATAATAGTTTATTTTTACATCATTTTGTGCATTTTTTCATCTCAGTTGTGACCCCCGTGTGCTTCCCATCACCAAATCACCCGTGTGCTATCACCATAGTCCAGTGCATTTCCGTCCCCCAAACTATTTCATCCCATTTCCCACTCCACCCCCATAAAATGTCTCTGGTATATAGCTGTTCATTATTATTATTATTATTTTCTCCCCTGGTCCTTTATACTCCTGCTATGAATGAAACCTTCTAGTATTTTTCCTTTTCTTTCTCACTTATTCACTAAGCATGATCTTTTCTAGCTCTATACATGTTGCTGCAAAAGGCATGTATTTATTTATTTAGTTTTGGTTGCTGAGTAATACTCCATTGTGTTTATGTACCACATCTTTTACTCCAGTCATCTACTTTTGGGCGTTTGGGCTGTTTCCATGTCTTTCCAATTGTAAATAAAGCAGCAATAAACATGTGGGTGCAGGTATCTTTTCGAATCAGTGTTTTTGTGTCTTTTGGGTAGATACCTAGGAGTGGGATTGCTGGCTCATATGGAAGCTGCCTGTTCAGTAGTTTGAGGAACCTCCAAACAGTTTTCCATAGTGGTTGCACTAGTTTGCATTCCCACCAGCAGTGCAGGAGAGTTCTTTTTTTTCCACATCCTCAAAAGGCAAGAACTTTTACCAAGACAGACTCATGTAGTACAGTATATGAGGTGTGGAAGCCAGTGGTGGAATTTTTCTTTCAGTCTAAATTTTGGGTTGACTAAGGAAAAAATTATTGGAATATTATTTGTATTTTGACTAATAAATACTAATTGGTTACTAATCCTCAAAAGGTATTTATTTTCTTTCTTTCCTATTTAAACTTTTAGCTCTTTGTTTTCAAACTTATGGATTTTTCTTAAAAGAGTAATGTAAGACTTTTCTAGCCCAGATCTTTTAGACATTAAGATTTGGATGCCAGTGAAATTAGCTCCTTGGTAATGACCCTTCTGTCTTTAATAAGATTTGTATTTAATAGTACTTAATCCACATTTTTTTTTCCTTCCAGAATATTGGCTCACTCTCAGAAAGAAAATATTTTCACTCTGAGTCTTTTCCTTTGGATTCCTTGAGACTTTTTTTCTTTCCTTAATCTTTTTTATGAGAAGAGAGACTTGAGGTGCATCCCTTGGTCTCTTTCAAGACAATTTTCACTATCATCTCATGGTCCATGTTTCATTCAGAGCTGTGTTTCCAGTTTGATTATGAGCCACACTTTTGGGAGAGGTCTTCATGACTGCCTTATAAACTTTGTATATTTTGTTAAAGATTTTTTAACTTGAAGTTTGGATAAAGGGCATTTCCCTTTATGTACTCTTGTGTTCCAGAGATAGGAAATTTGGGTTCCAGGTACTTCCTGTTCACCCTCACTGGTTTCCTAGTATTGAGGAAAAGTACTGAAATCTTTAATTTCTGTCTTTTGTATTGCTATGAGAAGGTAAAGTCTATAGACAAGGAACTCTTGAAATGTAAAACAAATTTGGGTGAGTATAAGTTATAATCTGATTTAAGGCTTAGCACACTTTTAATGTGTCTGACTCTTTACTTTTGTCCTTTATTGGGAGTAAACAACTTTGGCTTCCCCTGTAACCTAAAAAATAATAATAGTAATAATAATGTTTTTGTTCGAATTGATGTAAAATTGAAAAGCTTCTAAATTGTTATTGGCACTTACAGGAAAAAAAAAAAGACCTCTCAATCTAAATTTCTTACTAAAAATATTAAATTAGTGGAAAGGGAAATGTGAAGAAGGAAAAACAGAGTTTTGCAGTTCGCAAAATTTGTTTAATTAGGTAAAAATGCAAAAAATGGAATTTATTTTTTTTACAGATTTATTTATGCTTTTATTTGTGCTGAGAACTGGGGTACAGACCAGAGGTGTGGGTAGTTGGGGTAAGAGGATTCACCAGAGACAAAGTGGGGAATAGAACAGGCATATCTACTGAAATACACTGCTGAGGGGAGCAGCAGGTGGGTCAGGAGAGGTCTGCCACACCATGTGGGTAGCAAACAGGCTGGGGATCAAACTCATGCTGCAGTGGCTTCTGAGAACTTCACACTGTGAAGCCATTGTGCTACCAGGGAGAGCCTTAAATTAAATTTTAATAAAGATCATACCCTTGCTTTTGAAAAATCTTGTCAATAAAATGGATCATTTATAGCAAAGATGCTTTTGTTACAGTAGTCCTATGAACTCACTTGAACTTCCCAAAGATACCTTTTGTACATTAACCTTAGAACCTCAGATTGAAAGAAAGTTTTTTTTTTTTTTTTTTGAAAGAGCTGATTAAGACTAGTAAACAGCAGAATGTAAACTAAGGGGTCTCAGTATTTTCCTTCTTGTGCATCATAGTGCTGATTTGTTCTTTGTGTTCATCACAAGAAAAATCATGGGACTGGATGAAGTTTCCATTCCTCTTATCCTTCTAATGCTTGAACTAGATGGATATCAATACACTGAACAGAAACAAAGAACATACACCATTTATGATCTATTGTGAGCTCCCAAGTAAACTAACATCTGTTGGCTGTCTTTGGAATGGTGCTAAATGTCAGCATATAAAGAATTAACTGTAATAAATGAAATGCTAATTCTGAAATCTTATAAAACTTTTAATTTCCATCTTAAATTGGAAAAGGTATCCTTAATATAAAGTATTAGATAAAAATGTAGATCTATCTGCACTTAATACTTAGCAGGATTATTTACAATTGCCAATCATGGAACCAGCCTTTTAGGACATGAATAGACAAACTAAAATATATTTGATGGCATATTACACAACTGTCAACAAAGATGAAATAGTGGCATTTGAGACAAAATGGATGGAAATTAAGGTGATTCCCTGAGTAAAGTGAGTCACAAAGTGAAAGGCATATTTCAAACAATTTCACTCACCTATGGACTATAAATAAGAAAAAAAGCCAAGCCTATATGCAAGCTATAGGTGGAATAAAAATTTGAACTTGACAAAAAGAAGTTAATGGTTACCAGAGGGAATAGGGGAAAAGGGAAGGGAGTAGAAGAGAGAGATGGGGTATGGTCATGGATAGTTTGGTGGAGAGGAAAAAAATAGTGTCATATCCTATAAAATAAATAATAACAAAGTATAAAAAACTCGGTACCCAGGATTTCACTCCTGATAATAAGGTATTACATTAGAATGCAGAATGTGACATTTCATATCATGTTTCATTAGAAATAGTGTAGCATGTGAACATTTTAATAGCTCAGAGATAGAAAAGAGGTAGCATATTCTTTTTTTCTTTTTTTAAGATTTATTTATTTTGGGCTCTCCCTGGTGGTGCAACAGGTTAAAGTACTGCATTATGAAGCTCTCAGAAGCCACTTCAGCACGGGTTCAATCCTCTGCCAGTGACTGACCCACATGGCGTGGCAGAGCTCTCCTGACTCACCAGCTGCTCCCCTCAGCCATGTATTTCAGCAGATCTGCCTGTTCTATTCCCCACTTTGTCTCTGGTGAATCCTCTCACCTACCATACCTCATGCATACAGAACTGGGGTACACAGCACTGAAGCAGCTGTGGCCAGTTTGCAGTGCTGCGTCCTAACCCGTTGAGCCACCAGGGAGGGTCCAAGCGTAGTATATTCTTTTCAAAAATTATCTCACTTAGGAACATAACAAAAATCATGAATTATTACTGGCCTTAAGGAAAAAAAAAAAAAAAAGAAGAAGAAGCAATAAATTCCACAATAGGTAAAATTCACACACACACACAAAAAGGAATGTATTGATTTTTTTTTTTTATGGTGCAGTTTATAACCTGTATTGTTGAATAGCCAGTAAGCATGAAAAAATACTGTGTATTCTGTGGTTGCAATACTATATAAATGAGAATTAGGTTAAAGTTGTAAGTAGCATTTTGCGTGCTTTTATAATTGATTTTTACCTATTTGTTTGATTAATAAAGAAATGGGTAGGAACTGTTATATTATTGAAAATAAATAAATAAAATTAAAAAAAAATGGGTAGGATAACCTAATGACAGCCTTTCCAGAAACAACTTGAAAGCCTCCATCTCCAAATTTCATACATATATTTGGAGAAAAAGAAAATAATCTGGGCTTAGAAAACTGAATCTACCTCTGCCATGCAACTTTTCTGCCCCCACTGTTTTCAGAACCCAAATGATTTTTCTTATAAATGCAAATTGAGAAGTAGTTATAAGAAAGAGTAAGTTAAAAAGAAAGGACTATTTAAAAATTGAATCAATGAAAATTCATATGTCTTCACAATATCCATAGAACAGCTGTGATTTCTTACAAAAACTAATGACTGAAATGTTCCATATAAAGTAAGAGACCTCTGATTTTGTCTTTGCATATTTGTCATTCCCCACCCACTCACCCCCTTCTTGTGTTTTATCTCTGGATAGTTCTAGTATAATTAATTCATTGTACATTGTGTCTACATAAATTAGTTAAACTCAGAAAGTAAAAAAAAAAGTCTCAAATTACAAATCATTATTTTGAGAATGAAATGATATAAGAAAGAAGGAAGTAAAGGCACATCTAGAAAGTTTGTGAGAGAGCTCTTATCTTAGCAAAAGAAATTATGAGCAAGTTGCATAAGATCAAATTTCTCATAAGGATTTTTTTTTTTAAATCTAGCTTAAATGTCAATATTTTTATAAAACCACCTTTAATTTTTTAGTCTAGTAAAATACAAATGGTTTTCTAACTGTGATCAGTTTTCAATAGCAGATTATAAACTGTTTAAGTAACTTAAACTTTTGATGCTTTATGACCTCCAGTGAGTTTGAGAAAATTCTAGTTCTGTTAGCATTACTTTGAACTGGACCTTGTCGGGGAAATATATATGCTTTCACAATTTGGAATTGCAACTATTGGTAATTAGGTATTCTTTCATAATAAACTGTGTGTTTTAAACCTTTAACTTCCCCCAAATCAAAATTCTAACCAATACACTAATTAAAAGGATAAAATGTATATAAGGACTTTTGAAAGGATTCCTGAAACAACCCATAAGATTGTTTTCCTCCTTGTGGGCAAAGAGATGTTTAAAAAATTAGAGTATTTACTATACTTGAAACTTTTTGGAAGCATTGTTAAAGAGAAATATTTAATATTCTTAGCATGCATTTGTATATATTCTGGTGTTCTAAAGAGTAGATGAAACATTTTAAAAGTATGTTATGTTCTGCTGCCCTATTACATGTTAAATATGATGTTAATCTTGAATATTTTAAGAATAAAATTGAGCCACTTCCTTATCAATTGTGTTTAATTCCATCTTACTATGTCACCAAAATCTTTTGCTTTTTACAGCATCGCTTTACTGAGTTTTATGTTCAGAGACATTCACAAAAGAAGAAAAAGTCTTCAACAAATACTTTAGAAATATCATTTATTATAACTGATTGTAAAAATTACTTAACTTGGCCCTCGCTGGTGACGCAGCAGGTTAAAGCACAGCACTAAGGCGCTAACACCACTTCAGCATGAGTTCGATCCCCACCCGGGATGTGATCCACATTGCACCGCCGACCTCTCCTGGTCCACCTGCTGCTCCCCTCAGCAGTGTGTTTCAGTATATCTGCCTTTTCTGCTCCTCACTCTGTCTCTGGTGAATCCTCTCACTGTCCCTGCATATCTGGCCTGTACCCCAGTTCTGTAAGCATAAATAAATAAGTCTTTTAAAAAATTACATAACTTACGGAGAGTAAAACTGATCGTAAAAATTACTAACGTAAATAGAATCAATATTTTCTACACAAGAATGTAAACTATGGAGGACTAATATTTTTAATAATGCTTTGTTTGAATCTTACTATTTTTATAGTAAGATTTGTGCATGCTTTTCCTTTTTTTAATGATTATGACCTGCAATAATAGTATATTATATTTTTGTGAGCAAAAATGAAACATTTACTTACCTCTCTTCAACACTCTCAAAATGTGAAAATATTTAGTATGTACTCTTATTTCATATGACACTGAATTTATTTGCATAAATCCAATAAGATCCTCTTTTCCTCTATAATAGACTTTGGAAAACATGGTTGCATTTGTAATATTGGGATTGAAATGTCATATTTTCAACCAGACCACTTTCAAGAATTCAGATTGATCTCAGAAACAGACTTACCTCCACTTTATAATAAATAAAAAAGCTTTATATTTTCTTATAGATTCCCAGTTGAACATTTATTGGTAGACTTGGAAGCCCTAGGATATTTAGAGGAGCTTGAGAAAAGGGGCATATCAAAGAAATACTTATCACAGGCAAAGTCTGGTAATTAAAACTTGACATAGCTCTAAATCCTGAGAGGGCTTCAAGAACTAAACCTGAGATTCTCTATAAAAAGTCCAGTAATGCAAACAAAAGAAAAGAAAAAAAAAACTACATGGTTGTATTCTGTTCTTGTTGTAATATGTACTGTCACCCAATGTATTAAAATAGATTTAATTTGTAAATGAATTTTGCTATAAATATTTGGTAGAATTGCAGTGAAAGTGGAGGTAAGTCTATTTCCGTATCATGCCTTTCTGTAAACATTATAGTTTAAGTCCTCTTAATTATTTTTTTAGATTAAACTGAAATGAACTGAATTGGAATTTCCTAATATCTGACTATGACTTTACAAACTAAGGTTTCAAATTTTCCTCCTCATCTTTTTGGCTTAGACTGAATGAACAATAAGACTATCTTTTTCTGAAACCTTGCATGTTGGAAATAGAGAACTTGATATCAACTTCATACAATTGCCAAGATGACTGTGAGCAAACCTCAAGACTATTGATGGTTTCTTAAATGCCTGGTGACGTGAAACTGGCATTTTGGGAAACCACAATTACCTCTCATCCCATCACACTACGCTTCAACCTCTGACATCTAGAAATCTTGACTGTCTACCCTCAGGACTTCAAATGGACTTATGGCCTACTTCAGTCCTTTTATTTCCATAAAAATTGCTCTTACTGTTTATAATATACATGCTTTACTTTGGTAGCCATCTTTAAGACTACCTCCAGAAAATGAACATGATTTTTTAATTGGATAAATGTATTCTCAGAACTGAAATACTGGTTCTATGAAATAATGAAGCTTCTTAATTTATAAATTGTGAAATTTCTTGGGAAGTTCCAGCGATGAAATTGTAGGGTAGCAAATATCTGCTATGCCAAAATCTTTAACAAAAGTTGTTCTTAGGAAAGGCTCCTAAGTCTGTATGGAGGTTGCTTTTGATATTTATATGTAAAATCTCTTTAAGGGTGCTTTCCAAGAAGGTATAAAATACTTATTTCTTTTCAGTATGAAAGACAGAACAAATATAAAAGTTCTAAGTAAACAGCTTACAACTAGGAATAACTCAGTTTCATGGGATATACAGGGTGGACAAAATCCGGGTGATTGATCAGAAGTCAAGAGCATCATTAACTGTACTAATATCCATTGAATTATTCTACAGTCTTTGAGAAAATGAAAAAGAAACTACAAAGTGCCAATTTTGTAAAATGTGTCTGTAATTAATATACAACAAAAAAGTTTGCCATTTATCTGCTCATAGAAAACGATAGTAATGCCTTATCTAGAAAACATTTACTTTAAAAAATGCTATATATGTAATTTTTGTTAAAGATTTATTTATTTATGCATACAGAACTGGGGTACAGGCCAGAGGCACAGGTACAATGAGAGGACTCACCAGAGACAGAGTGAGGAGCAGAACAGGCAGATCAACGAAGTACACTGCTGAGGGGAGCAGTTGGTGAGCTAGGAGAGGTCTGCTACGCGAAGTAGATCACTTTCAGGGCGGGGATTGAACTCATACAGAAGTGGCTTTAGCTTCTTAGTGCTGTGCTTTAACCCGCTGTGCCACCATAGAGGGCCCGCTACATATGTAATTTTTACAATATCTTTCAAATATATTTTCAATTATCACTTTTAAGAATATTTTGTAAAATATATTATTTTTACAATGTACCATTCCTATCAAAACTACTGAGGTTTAACATAGCTTGACCCTTTATTTAAGATAACATCAATCATCATTTTGCATATTTATCATAAAATTTTGTAAAATCCAAATCCATGTCAATTTTTTTCTGTGCATGTTTTATCCTTTTATACTAAGAGATCACATTTTACATTTCTCTTCCATTTTTTTCTGGTTTCCATTTCTAATACATATGGACTAGAAAGCCAGATCAGTATCATATGTAAATCTTGAAAGTTGAAGTGGTTAATAAATTCCTAAGTGTATTACTAACAAATGTATTATACATTTCAGCTCAAGAGGTCCCTATGAGTTATTTAGTATTCTCAGATATCCAATCTATATATTTCTTGATGGGGGAAGTTCTAAACTTTCCTAGTATTAACATATTGGGACATCTAAAATAATTTATGAAAGTTAAGCCCAGTCCCCCCCCCAAAAAAAAAAGCACAGACAAGCATTAAGTTTTTTTTAGAAGGAAGTACCCTGCACATGCGCTTGCATAAATCTGCGCATTGCTCATTGTTTTTAGTGTTACTGAGTGGCCAATAAAATTATAAATCACAAAATTAATTCATATTTGAACAGTGATAGATGCCTAAAGTGTTAACAAATATCTCAAAGTGGGAAAATGTTTCCAAATAAAATTCAAAGTTTCTACTTTGATGAGGTTTGTGTAGTTCAATGTCTAGATACAGAGACCTTGAATCAAAATTCCCAAGAGGCAAGTCCAATCTCTAGCATTTACTATGTATAAAAATAGGCAAATTAGTTAATCTGTGTGCCTTGGATTCTTAATCTGTATGTGAAAACAGTGGTAGCACTTTTTATAATGCTACTGTGAGCAATAACATAGAGTTATACAGAGTGTTTAGAAGTCTGTCTGGCTTTATTTTTATTTTATTTACATTTATATATATATACATATACATATATATAAATATTTACATTTATATATTAAACTACAGACTTAAAAAATTAACTAATCTTCTGGCAAATGGATAGTTTTCTGATTATGTTATGAAGTTATTTAAAAATCCCATCAAAGCATTTGAAGTATGCGAGCATGTAAATGTTGGCACCTTTCTGAACACATTTTCTGTAGAGCCAGAGATTCACTAACATAAGTAAAATAGCATTTCTAAAGTCAGAAAAGTTGGTAGCGTCTTTTCCAGTGGATGCTTTAGTCACACTACCTAATTAAGTGAATGGGCTTTATGGTTTTAATTAAATGGAGTGTTTGTCTATGTATATTCATGTTTGTATACTCATAGGCAATAAGGTTGAGATTTTAATATAAAAAGGAAGAAATAGTCATAGGAAAGTTCAAGCCCATTCAATTAAAAATCCTAACCTGATAGTTTTATGCAATGCAAAGTTAATGGACTGGTTAGATTTCCATAAAGTGGTACTTTTTTTATCATCTGAAATGGCTCATGGATCTCACATGAACATACCTAATATTTCTGGAGCATTACCTCCTCAGAGGTATAATCACACTGTATATCAATAAAGATAAAATACGTGGTGAGTGAATTTTACTTTTTGGATGCTGTGGGATTATATGGCTAATGTCCATGGAACAGACACTCAGGCAATCAGAGAGGGAGATTCCTTAGCTTTTAGAAAAGAGGCAATATTCCAAAATATGCCAAATCAGTAATTCAGAGAATAAGGGTAAAGATAGTGTACTTATGAATGATCGTAAATTTTGGTTTTCAGTTGACCAAGGGACAAATCTATTCAGTGTATTCTTTAAGAAAATAGGAAATCAGAGGAATAATTGAAATAGCTGGGATATGCATAGACCAATTGCATGGACTTAGTGTGGTTCAGTGGAAACATTTGTAAATCTTTTTAAAAAATTTTATACATAGGAACTGGAACATAGGCCAAAGGTGTACAGGCTGAGAGGATTCACCAGAGATGATCAGGGAGCAGAATAGGCAGATCTACTGAGGGGAGACAGGAGAGGTCTTCTGAGCCAAGTGGGTCACCTCCCTGGCTGGGAATTGAGCTTGTGCTGCAGTGGCTGCAGATAGCTTTATAATGCTGCAGTTTAACCCCTTGCACCACATTGGAGGGCCCAAAATTTGTAAACTTAGTGTTGAAGCTCACATTTCCTTTAGGATATTACCTGAATGAGTTTTAGACAAGCTATTTGACTTCTAGGCCTTTATTTTTCTATATAGAGAATACATAGATGCATGAGTTGAATATGTAGCACGTGCCAGGTATGGAGATACTACTGTATGCCTAAGGAAGATCTTACATTGTAGATGGAGATCCTCTCTGAATGATAATTTCACTTTAGGAGCTGAGTGCTCAGCCAAGGGGAGAGGCAATAGCCAGAGTCCTCTGAATTGTATCTCTTTGATCTTCATAACTTACCAACTTACCGTACAGTCACTTCATGAACTGAGAAAAGGGGACTCAACACTATTCGTCACTCCATGCCAAAGTTACCACTTCAGGGCCTCGTATATTAAGCCATCTTTGCACCACTAGGATAAATCACAGTGGATCATTGCAAATAATCCTTATAATGTATTGTTAAATTGGATTTACTAATCCTTTTGAAATGCTTTGTCATGTCAATAATTAAACACACACACACACACACACACACACACACACAACCCTAGGGGAGGATCCCATAATCCACTTTTTGAAGAAAAAGGCAGGTACCTAGTAAGTGCAGTAAGTTACTACAGATGTTGTAATTTTATTTCTAAAGAGAAGGAAGAATAAGGGTGTGCAATTTTATTTTTAGGTATAGGAAATTGTAGAAGAAATATAAAAACTTTGTGCAGAAAGAGTTTACAAACTGTCGAATGACTGGGTTCAATATAAAACATGCTCATCTATAGATGGGAAATGTAGAGGCTGTGAAGTGAAAACCTCAAGAAAAGTGATTAAAAAAAAAAAAATGGAAACTCTACCCTGAATCGGTTGTTAGTTGAGTCCCAATCATAACTGGCACAATGGTCTGTCTTGGGTGATGACTTTTTGAGTGGGCATCATCACGGGGTTGGCAGCTTTGTTTTTCTGAGAATGCAGGGCCACCCATGCGCAACCCTAGGTCTGACTCCATCTCATTTGGGGTCCCCATCCACCTGAGTATTTTATTTTGGTTTTACTTGGTTTTCTCTCAACATTTTGTTTTGCACAGAGAAATATGGTAGATATTTTTGAGGGATGTGGAACAGGGGAAGATTTTAGCCATGGAAAATACGGAAACTCTTGAAAGCAAAGTGTGAGGAAAACACATGTAAACATGGACAAATAGTTCAATTATAAAATCTTAAGTAAGTAGGTGGGGGGGAACAGTATCTTTTATTGAGATAAATGGTCAATTGTCATAGTCATCCTTGGAATAGGGAAAGAAGGACTGTGTAATTTCAGTGCAATTATAGCACTGTGTGCTCTAATGTGCTTCTATTCATCTCCATTGATATGAATCAAGTAATTGTCCTGAGCCATATAGAGTTATTTTTTGCAATAGCTTATCATATAATTGACCTGTTCAGAATTCTTGAGAAACTTTTTCATGGAAATGTTCTTACAATTATCTGAGACTAATAATCTTTATTATTGGGTATTAGAATAATCTCAATGTACTTATGAACCCTCAAATTTCATGTTTATATTTTTACTTTCTAGTGTGTCATAGCTGGAAAAATATTCACTATTATGATACAATCAGTAGGAATAGAAAACATGATAAGTGTCCCCAAAATTAGAACATAATATTGCTTTATGTTTAAAAAAGTATATATTCACCTCAAAGTTAAAATTTGGTCCTAAAATCTCCTTCAATAAAATAAGGATGAATAAGTTTAGATTCATTGTGAAATTCTACTAACATTGACTTTAGTGTTGATTGAAAAATGTGGTCAAGTAGCACTGCACAAACTTTTCCTCTCTAGAGTTTTCTGAATAGCTGAAGACTCAACTCTAGAACTATGTGTGTGACTGAGATTAGAAATGTATCATACAAATACTTTTATCAAGAAGACACCACAGCCTTAATTTTAAACCTTAACTTTATAGGTACTAATTTAAAACTTCTAATATAAAGTAGCTGTTGCTATTGTATCATGATGTACACATTTTAGGATGAGAAGAAAGGAGCATGCATAAAGTACAATTCTGTTGGACTATATTTTAGTTGTTCTCCAGAGAAACAGAATTAATAAGAAATAAATATATTTATATATTGCTGAAGGAGATTTATTACAGTATGATCATGGAGGCAGAGAAGCTTCCCTCTGAAAGCTAGGACCCAGGAAAGCCATGGTGTAATTCAGTCTATGACTGAAGACCTCAGAACTAGGGGGTGGGGGGGGGTAAAAGATGATGGGTTGGGATGGAGTGAGTTCAAGTCCCAGGCTGGAGACCAGAGCAGTGCCGATGTCTCATGGTAGATGTTCAAACAGGTAGAAAACTAGAGGATGGGGTTCACCCTTTTCCACTTATCTGTTCTCTCCATG
The DNA here is from genome assembly GCF_000260355.1 of Condylura cristata. Taxonomy (NCBI): domain Eukaryota; kingdom Metazoa; phylum Chordata; class Mammalia; order Eulipotyphla; family Talpidae; genus Condylura; species Condylura cristata. The sequence continues at coordinate 25,431,182 of NW_004567108.1, read as the reverse complement.
AACTCAGGGGATTGGATAATACCCACTCACCATGGGGAGGGTAATATGCTTTTCTCAGTTTGCTTATTCAAATACTATTATCTTCAGAAACACTAAGGCATACCCAGAAATGTTTGACCAGCTATCTGGTATCTCTTATTGTAATCAAGTTTACATAGAATATCCTTCACAGACTAGATCTAGAGAAATAAAAGATATGCTCATGTTCTCCCACAGCTGAATTCCTGACTCTTGGTTTTCATGTGTACCTTGATGTTTTGTTAAGTGATAATAATAGTAATCACAGGTTCAAAAATTTGGGGAACTAATGAGTTGTAAGAATATATGTTAAGAAAGCCTCTCTCACATGAGAACCCATATATGAGTACATGTCACCATTTTTATGTTTTCAAAAGGATTCACTGAATGCTTCCTTATGTAGTAAGCCAGTTGATTATTCAAGATTTTTGTTTGTACTATATTCATGACACTATATATTTAAAGCATAAATACTATGCTATAAACTCCCTTTGAATTATTTTTGTTCTCAGTGATTCTGAATGTGTTAATGGACAGATGATATAAAAATACTTTTTTTTAAGATTTATTCATTTATTCATACAGAACTGGGGTATAGGCCAGAGATGTGGAGGGTGAGAGGGTTCACCAGGGACAGAGTGGGGAGCAGAACAGGAAGATCGACGAAGCACACTGCTGAGGGGAGCAGCGGGCGGGTCAGGAGAGGTCTGCCGCGCCATGTGGTCACCTCCGGGGCAGGCAGGAATCGAACTCATGCAGAAGTGGCTTTAGCTTCTTAGTGTAGTTCTTTAACCCGCTGCGCCATCAGGGAGGGCCTATAATACTTATTTTTAAGCAGAGATAGAAGAAAACCTTTGGAAAACTATCACCCTGGCCTTAATATAAGGAGAAGAAAGTCAGGGAAGATACGGGACTGAAGTGTGTAAGGGTATGAGACTGTTGGTTGGTCTGGGAATAAAACATCAAAAAATAAAGTGTTTTAACTTTTTGACTATCCTATATAGCTTTGTCAGGTTTTGCTACAGTTAAACCCCCAAAATCTGAAATTTTCTTAGTTTCTTTCAAAAGTTTTCATCATTTTCTTAACATCCACGATGTTCCACAAATCCTGAACATTGTGGAGAACCCACAATGAGTTCTGAGTTATATGCTTGCTGTGTCTCCCTCCTATATATGTCACTAAGTACCTGCCACTTAGTAGATACTTAATATAAATTTGTTGAATGAATACATGGTAATTTTCAACATAGGAATAATTTTAATATATCAAAGGGAATTATTCAATTTCCTGGTCTTTAAGCATTTTATTAGAGGAATAAATTCTTACTGAGGATAGTAGTAATCACAACTTTATTATCTCCTGTTTATCATGGATGTTATATAGCAAGTAAAAACCAGGATATCATGTTCTCAGTATCCACAGAGTATTCTCTATATAATTGATTAGTCAAAGAAATTTAACTGAGAAGTAGCTTACTGATACTGACTAGTACCTTTAAGTTAGTCATTGACCTTGTGTGATGCAAACAAAACACTAGGAAATGGATGCTGTGATACTGTAATCTAGAAAAACTGCAAGCTGTGCTTTAAAACAGAGCCTCTCCTCTTCTTTACATACTGCTTTGACTAAGGAAGCATCTGAGGTGTTGAACATTGTTAAAATATTCTAAACTGGGCCCTCCCTGGTGGCGCAGCTGGTTAAAGCACAGCACTAAGAAGCTAAAGTCACTTCCATATGAGTTCCATCTCCACCTGCCCGGGGGGTGATCCACATGGCGAGGCAGACCTCTCCTGACCTGCCCGCTGCTCCCCTCAGCAGTGTACTTCGTCGATCTTCCTGTTCTGCTCCCCACTCTGTCTCTGGTGAATCCTCTCATCCTCTGCATCTCTGGCCTGTATCCCAGTTCTATATAAATAAATAAATAAATCTTAAAAAAAAAATATCTAAACTGCTGTGGCCTCCGCACCCATTTATGTCACTAAACTGCCTTCTGAGGCCTTGAACTGATACATACTGACCTTCCAGCACAAGCCCTAAATAACAGCTGACAGAGGCACAAGAAAGTGAGTTCCAGTACTCCTGGTGATAGTCTCTTCTACCTCTCAGTTATGTCCCTGTGTGTGCCCCATGGACAACACTCTGTGAAGCTTATAAAAATCCATCTTCTTTTTTTTTTTTTTTTTTTTGGTTTGAATAGACCATTCCTGCCTCAGTTTTGGAATAACTCAAAACACTCTCCCTGCAGACCTTAATATAGGCATCTACCCCAAGAAGGCTCTGTCTTGACTTCCCCCTGTGGGTCCTATAGGCATCCCCTATACCTTCTGCAGAATCTGGCAGTAATAAATGTCTCTATCTCACCTAAACCTGTGGTCATTTCAGAGCCTGTAGTTCACTTTCTGACATCCTGTTAACTCGGGACCCACTCAACAAATGTTAATTTAACAAAAATCACAGTGTGTGCTCTTATGTTTCAGAATATAAATGCCATCAGTATCCTAGACATATTTCAATAAATAAGTAAATAATTGACGATTGCTATAATTTTGGAAATGTGAGGAATTTCGACATAGAAAAATACTTTTGATGTCATTCTTTTAAAAGACTATTCATGTAGGAAAGTAGCATTTAGAAGTCTATTGAAGAAGGAGACTTGGGCAGATTGCTTGCATTAGCTTTGGAAACTCTTTGTTAGCTATTCTAGAATTACTGTGAAGCCTGAGGCCACATTGAAGGGTAATTGAATGACTTGATTCTTGGTAGTAAATTGCAGAAATTAAGGAATAATTTTCCACATGATGTTTATTGACCTCATGAAAGCTATTAATGTCATTAAAAGGCCTGGCTGCATAAAGATAGTCAACTATTACGGTTGCCTTAGCTTTCGCCCCTATATCTCTGTCACAACTGGGGTCATTTTCTTCTTTTCTTTTTTTTAAACTTATTCAATACATAGTTACTGAGTGCCTGCTATGTGTCAAGACTCTCAGCTGAGGAAGAAGTGACAAATAATGAATAAAGATGTGATTCTTCATGTAACTGGACACTAGTAGTTTAGGGGAATCAGATTGAATATTGGATTTATTTTGAGTTTATTTGCAGATCAAGTAGTTGTGTCACTCTCTTGCTTTCCTATCTCTGGGTTACTGGTTTGCTTCCTGTAGCTCACTGATTGCACTCCGAATATTGTTTTCTGATATGTGAGAGCCAGCAGTCATTGAAGGGGCTGCAATTGCTTATAGTTCACAAGTCCTGTCATTTCAGGTTGTGGTCATTTCAAAGCAATGATTCAAAAACAGTTTCAAAATAAACTGTGGACAAACTTAGCTACTTATTAGGTTTGTGAACTCAGTCATGTTATTCATCTTTGAGTCAAATTTCCATCTTAAATGTACCTAAGAATATTTACAGTGTAATTATGAAAAAATACAGGTGATAATTTTAAAAGATAAATTAATTTCTTGCACCAACTTCTTGATCTCTCCAGTTGTAGGTAAATTCTTCTCTTCCTATGGTTCCCAGGGTGCCTTATTCATATTACAATAAAGGAGTGCAGTTGCTGTATATCATGCCTCTTCTCCTTAGATAGTGAAACCTTGTAGAAGTTACAGCCTTGCTTTATTAATCCATGTATTTTCAATCACTAATGTTTATTGGCATACAGTAGTCTTTTATTCATTTATTCACCCAAGCAGCATTTATTTAATCAAAATTGACAGCCTTCACTTTCATAAAACACTATATTGTGAAGATACAAGGGATTAACCCTTTTAAAATTGTGGTTGTTGCAAAAATTAAATTATCTAATGAACTGATTTAAAAGAGTAACATAAACAGTATACATTCATCAAAATGTTTTCTTCTATAAAATATTATATAAAAATAACTTCTGAAGAATTATTTTTTGACCTTAGTAATAAAACTTCTCTGGAACTACACAGGATCCAGACTTAATTGAAAAAATTTTGGCCACAATTTTGTTACTAGTGCATAATTAATGAATATCATGATAATTAAAGCTATCTACTTTTTTTATTATGTCTCTGAAGTTAGAATTGGTTGTAGTAAACTTATTTTCACTTACTTAGTCTTATGAGCTTGGTCAACATGTATTTATTGAATTATTTTAATGTTGTGGATACTTGGTAGCCAATTTGTGATCCTTAAATGTCAGAGCAGCAAGCATCCACTTGCTTGCTGATGAGTAAAGCAGAACTGGGGCTGTATTCTAGAGCTATGAATTAGCATATATATTGTGACAAGAACCTCTGGACCTCCCAACTCAAGATCTCGTGCATACCATATTGACTACAGTTGAAATTTGCTGAAAGTAGAATTTAGATATATTCACCAAAAACAAAGAAAGGTTAAATGCATTAATGAACTAGATGGAATGAATCCTCTTGTAATGTGCATATATGTCAAATTATTTTGAGTCACACTTTAAATATCTTACTGTTTTTCTCACTTACATGTCAACAAAGCTGGAAGAGCACCCCAAGGAATTGTTATGTATATTGACGTTTGAGAAGCACTGCTTACTTGTATACTGGATATGTAGTATGAAATAAATCAAACAAACAAACAATCTGATTGATATTACAAAGCACACACAAACAACAAATTATTGTTGTTTTATTGAAGGGGAAAGTAAAATAAAAGAGTAACAGGAAAGACAGTGCAGAATATGAGCCTTTGAGGTGGACTTTTCTTGTTCTAAACCTGGGGTCTGACTCCATGGAGGAACAAACGGCAAGAATGGGAGTGAGAACTTTCCAGGCAGAGCAATCACATGCAAACCTTCTGAGAAGTTGATGAACTGAAAATAGCCAATGTGGAAGAGTCAGAAAGGTTAGAAATTTTGAATAATTATGGAAGTTCTTGACTACAATCCTTTTGATGTGTGTAGTTATTTAGGAGTTTTCAGAAACCCTTAGCTAGTTTGCAGAATTAACCAACCTCATGTATCCAATGACTTAAACCTTTACTCTGAAAGAGTCCTCTAATGTTTCTTAGTCTACTGGGAAGTAACAAAGAGGTGTTCTTGATTTTTTTTTTAATAATTGTGCTTAAAAATATATAACACAGTATCTATTCTTTTAATATTTTTAAGTACAAAATAGTGTTGTTAACTATAAGCATAAAGTTATAGAACAGCCCTGTAGAATTTTTTTTCTTGAAAGATTTATTTTATTTATACCTACCAAAGTTGGACTGTAGGGTGGAGGTGTGGAGAGACAAAGTGGGGAGTAGATCTACTGAAATACCCTGCTGAGGGGAGCAGTGGGAGAGACAGGAGAGGTTTGCTGCATCGTATGTGGGCCAGCTCCTTGGTCAGGGATTGAACTCAGGCTGTCATGGTGATCGTGCTGAAACTTAACCCCTAGGCCACCAGGGAGGTGCTAGAACTATTATCTTTCATAACTGAAATTTTATTCTAGTTCAACAACTCCCCCCACCACCACCCCACCACCCAGGCAATCACCATTCTCTTCTTGCTTAGAACAGTCTCACTACTTTGGATACCCCTGTGAGTGGCTTACTTCAGTCAGCCCTGTATCCTCAATCTTGTTGCAGCATGTTACAGGATTTTCATTGGCATATGGTCTGATGATATTTTGGTAGGTCGTACTTCTTTTATCTATCCATCAGTAAGCAGACATTTAGGTTGTTTTCACCTTTTCCTATTGTGAACTGCTATGAATTATACTAATGGCCCCGTTTTAATGTAAATTTATATTTCTATGGACTTTCTCCATGGTACTTCTTTTGTTCTACCACCTCTCCTGTTCTTCAGGAACCTGATACCAGTTCTTTTTGATAAATACCCAGAAGAGGGATCACTAGATCATTTGGTGTTTACACTTAATATGCTAAGTGAAATAAGTCAAAGGAGAAACTCAAATTATTTCATTCTAAATAATTATAGAGAAAACAAAAACTTAATATCAATGACAACAGAACCCAGAGGAACTGTAAAAAATAAGCCCTAGAAATATGTATAAAATTGAGGTCTCAAGAAGGGTAAGAAAAGTGAGGGGCCAAAGGAGGTTGATGGTAGAGGAATGTTGGGAGTTGGACGATAACATATATACATCTGACAAGGTGTGACCCTAAAATCATACATAGTGTTGTAAATCAGTGTTACTACAGCAATGGAAGGAAATGACTATAATATAAAGACTACATAGATAGGAACATTTCTTTTCAAGATGATTTAATTATCCAATAAATGCTTTATTGTTGGTATTACAGAAAGTGAAGATGCAAACTGAATCAGGATACTTTTTATACCTTTTTGACTTATTCTTTCATTTACTGATTTTTCAAGTATATTTTTAATTTCCACATATTTGCAGTCTCTAGTTTTCCCTTACTATTGATTACTAGTTTCATTCCACTGTCTTCCAAAAAGTTTCTTGGAATGATTTCATTTTTCTTAAATATTTTATGACTTTTTAAGTCTTAAACTTAAAAAGATGACCTATTTTGAAGAATGAGGGATGTTTACTGGAGAAGATTACATATTTCCTTGATTTTGGTAGGGGATTTTTGTATGTCTGCTAGGTCCATTTGGTCTATAGTGTCATGCAAATTGTCTGTTTTCTTATTGATCTTGTGTTTGGATGCTTTATATATTATTGAAAAGGGGGTATCAAACTATCCTAAGATATTGTTGCTCACAAGTCATTGTAGACATTCTATATTCTGGTGCTATTATGTAGGTTGTATTAATGTTTATAGTTGTTATCCTAGTGTTTGACCCTTTTATCTTTGTATAATGGCCTCTATTTGGTGACACTTGTTGACTTACATTCTGTTTTTTTCTTCTGCTATAAGCACAGTAACCACTTTTGACTAATTGATAGGAAAGGACTTACTATTACCACTTTTTTCATTATTTTCTATTTGTCTTCTTTTGCTCTTCTTATTTTTTTGTTGTTTATCTTTCTTTTCAGACATTTTTTAATAATAATTACATTTAATTTCTTTCTCACTTTGTGTATTTTTTGTGGTTATTGGAGGGCTTACATTAACTTTTCTTTAATACAGTAATTTTTTAGTTGATTAAAAACTTAAATATTTTATGTTAATTTTGCACAGTATTTTCCTCCATTGTACATCACATGTACAATGGATGTTGTACAATTTGATGTTGCCAAGTGTAACTTTTCATATTTTGTATGTAATATATTAATTTGTTAATATTAACAAATTTTTATCATTAACTATTTCCTTTTGCACTTTAGCTACTATGATATAATTAGTGATTTATTCACATCCATTCAGTAGTAGAATGTGTTCAGTAGTTGTCTATAAATTTACCTTTACTAGTAAGTTTTACATTTTCATAAACTTCTATAATGTTGTTTTATATCTTTTTGTTTTAACTGGATTTTATTTAGCAATTTACATAAGGTAAATCTACTTACACTGAACTGTCAGTTTTTGTTTCCCTGGGGAAGTTCTTATATCTACTACGTTTATCCAACACTTTTGTTGGGTATAGTATGCTTAGTAGTTAATGGTTTTCTTTCTGTACCTTGAATTTATCATTACATTTCCTTCTGGCATTTAAGATTTCTGCTGAAAAATTTGCTTATGGTCTTATGAAAATCACCTTTTATTTGAAAAGTACTTTTGTTGCTCTCAAAATTCTTTGTCTTTGACTTTTAACAATTTTTTTTATAATGTACCTTGACATGAATGCCTTTAGATTACTCCTATTTATTTTTAAAAGTGTCTATTACTAATTCTGATTTAAATCTATTAGTTTTTGTTATTATTTGTTTCAAAAAGCTTTTTATCCTTTTTTTCTGTCTCCTCCTTTCTTACATTTTAATGTGAAAATCAGTCTTCTTGATAGTATCCATAAATCACTTAGATTATCTTCACTCTTTCTCATTACATCTTGAGATTCATTGACTGGAAACTTTCAAATGAATTGTATTTTGAGTTAGTTGGCTCTTGTTTCTATTTGTACATTTCCTGTTAAACCTTAACTAAGTTTTCAATTAAGTTATATTTTCAGTTTCTAAATTTGTCAGTATTTCCTATCTCTGTTTAACTTTACAGTTTGTTCATGCATCATTTTCCTGAATTCATGTGCTTCTTCATTGAATCATTAAGTTTGTTGTTGGGTCATTCATATCTCCTTTCTTTATAGTTAGTTTCTGGATATTATTTTTGTTCCTTTGGGATATTTACCCCTGTTTCTTCATGTTCCCTATAAAATTTTATGAAGTTATACCTGTACATTTGGTAGGGGGAACTCTTTCCATTTATTTGCTGATATTCTATAGGAAAAAATCTTCAGTAGTTACCTCTTTAAGGTTTTTCCAAAACGTTTGTGTTAGTGTGTCTTCTCAGAACGTCCTAATTTTCTCTGGATTCCTAATTGGGGGCTTTCCACTTTTTCTTTTTTTTTTTTTTTTTTTTTTTTGAGGAACTTAAAATTTCTTGCTTCCTCTGATACCTGCCTACTGCACTGTGCATCACTAAGAGTACCATTACCCAATTATTTTACTAATCTGTATTAGCCCTTTTGTTTTTAGTTTTTGCTGTATATTATGTCTTCTATAATAGCAGCATGACTTAACTGTGTTTTTTCTCTGTGACCTGAAGACATACTGAGATCTGTCAGCGCTGTGTTCAAAAATCAATCCCTTAAAGTTAGAGAAATAGCTGTATGCTCCATTCTTCTCTTTCCTCCCAGGGATAAGCTACTAAGCTTTGTTTTACTCTGTCTAATATACCTCAGAGGCTGCAGAGCAGTAAAATGCCATAAAGATCATCATTTTCTCAGTGGCTTCCAGACATCAAGATTATATCAGTTGATATCAGTGCTGATAGAAACAGTCCAATAAGAATTCAGCACCTCTGAAGTTGGAACATTGGAGATATGATTTAGGGTGTTTTTTTTTTGTTTGTCTTTTTTGTCTTTTTTCCAAGAAGAAGGAAAGAAGATATAATCTTCACTGGTAATATGGTATTGTACAGGTGAAGGGGCTAGGGTAAAGATTGATAATAAATTTGTCTAATAGTATTAATGTGGCTTCTTACATGCTTATGTGTAGTTCAGGAATCTAAACTAATTCTGGATTTATCAAAAACGATATTTATCTTTATTGTTGCTGAATCAATATTTTTATAGGAGAAAAGATGGTTCAAAGCTTAGGTAAAGTAAATAGTGCTGTAATGAACATAAGATTAAATGGCTTCCTTCAAATTTGTGTTTTTGTGTGATGAGATGAGTTGCTGTGTATAATGGCAAATCCTTTTTTAATTTTTTGAGAATCCTCCATATTGGTTTCCATAGAGGCTCAGTCATTTATATTTGCACAAATAATGGAAGTGCATCACATCACTTGTTTTATCTGTTTTTTGTTTGTTTTAAGATTTATTTATTTATACAGGCCAGAGATGCGGAGGGTGAGATGAATCAGCAGAGACAGAATGGGGAGCAGAACAGGCAGATTGATGAAGTACACGCTGAGGGGAGCAGCGGGTGTGTTAGGAGAGGTCTGCCCACCATGTGGATCACCTCCGGGGCATTTGGGGATCGAACTCATGTGGAAGTGGATTAAGCTTCTTAGTGCTGTGCTTTGACCCCCTGTGCCACCAGCGAGGGCCTTTATCTGGTTTATTTAATTAGGGTTTGTTCTCATAGCTGTAAGGCGGTGTAAAGGCGGTGTATCACTATGGTTTTGATGGGTTGTGTGAGTAAATTTTATGGGATGGTATAAGCTCTTTATTGATTTTTGATATAATTTTCTTGTAAGATAGATGTACAAATAGTCTTATTGTTTAGAAGGGTTGTATTTTCATTTTTTTATGCTTTTTTCCAATGCACAGAAGAGCTTTAGTTGATATCATCCCAAATATTTTTTTAAAGATTTATTTATTTATGCGTACAGAACTGGAATACAGGCCAGAGGTATAGGGATGGTGAGAAGATTCACCAGAGTCAGAGTGGAAAGCAGAACAAGCCAACTGATGAAGGACACTGCTGAGGGGAGCAACAGGTGGGTCTAGAGAGGTCTACTGAGCCATGTGGGTCACCTCCAGGGCAGGGATTGAACTCATGCTGAAGTGACTTTAGCTTCTTAGTGCTGTGCTTTAACCTGCTGCTCCACCAGAGAGGGGCCTTTCCCAAATATTAATGTATATACATGTATGTGTTATATATATGTGTGTGTGTGTGTGTGTGTATGTGTGTATATATATATATATATATAAAAGATATTTCCAAAGTCTGACTTGTCTGAAGTGTTTTTCCAGTGTTTCAGTTCTATGTATTTTGTGGCTACAGGTGTTAAATCTAAGGCTTTTATCCATTTATAGTTAATTTTTTATATGGGATAAAATGGTGGTCTAGTTTTATTCTTTTGCATGCAGTTGTCCATTTTCCCAGGATCACTCATTAAAGAGACTTTTTTTGCATATTTAGTTCCTTCTCCAAATTAGGGAAGTTTGTATCTATTATTCTTTAAATGAATTATCTGTTCTCTTTCTCTTACCCACCTGTGATGCCCATTATTATATTGCTTTTTCTCATGGAGTTGAATAATTCTTGAAATATTTATTTTTTTCTTCATACCTTTCCCATCTGGACTGTACACACTCTTCTTCAAAGTAATTGATTTGATATTCCATTTTTTTTCTTATTCTGAAAGCTTTTTTCAGAATTTTTCATATCCTCTACTGATCTTTTCATATCCTGCATTTCTATTTTCTTATTTTATGCTTCAGTTTCTATCCTCATCAATTTTGTCAGGACACATTATTTTTCTGATTTATATGTATGTGTGTGTTTGTCTTTAATTAATTTTTCCTTTGTTTTTTTCCATTTCTTTTGACCTATTTGATAGAAGGAACATATTCCCTGTCTTTGTGGTCAGGCTCTGGTGATTTGTTCTCTCTCCGCAGTATAGTATTCCTCTGAAGGTTTAGGTTACCTGTTTTGTTTTTTTTTTTGTCTCTTTATTTGCTTGCTAAATATTAAGACTGCATGACTTCTACATTTCCAGTAGATGTTCTTTATGTCAGGGAGACTAATCTGTAGTTGGTTCTTCAGTGAGCAGAATTATGCTATATTGGGTTTACCTCAGGCTCTTTCCAGACTTCATTGAGTCTGGGTGGATATCTGTGGTTTATCTTTTTGGATGAATCTTCCCTTGAGCTCATCCAGGAACCTCACCAGTCCCAGAGCTGTCATTAATGGCAGGGCTTCTGCTGGGCCTGGATAGGCCCTCACACTTATCCAGGGAGGAAAATACTTAATGTAAATTAATTACTTAAGGAATATTTTCTAATATATTTTATACATTAATGAATTCTTTTTGATACTTGATTAAGATTAAATAAGAATATTCTTATTTTTGTAAATAGTAAACATTGAGAAAATTTGTTGATATAAGTGTTATTAGGTTTTATTTTTTAAATGTATAAAAACTATCAGAATAGCCACAATTGTTACCAACATTTAGCTGAGATTTTCTGTAAATGAAGAATTCCATTAAGTCCTCTTTTTTTGTTGATAGTAACTGAAGATCAACAGAGCAGCAAATGGATGTTAGACTCAATTACTAAGGTGACAGTTTTCCACCTAGTACCTCTCCCTTTGAATAGTCCCTAGAATTTTTTTCCCATTACAACTTCATAGTAAGATTAGGATAGACAGAAGATACCTCTCTTTTATAGAGATGCAACATAATTGTAAAGGGAAAATGGAAAAGGAGAAACTGTTGCAAAATTCCCAGAAAAGTATAGATGCATACACACATACACACACACACACACATATATCATTCCACCTCAGTGTGGGAATAACCCACTAGATAACTGATAGGAAGGTCATAAAATCTCCCAAGAAACTGTACTATTGCATGAATAAATAACATAGATCATTCCTCTACTATATTCATCCTGGAAAATGTGTAATATGGGGATCTACCTTGGTCTTTTAAAAATAAATTCTGTAAAATACACATACCATGTCCCCACTCAAACTTATAATTTGATTAGTAACTGCAAACAAAACTAATTACAAAATATTTCCTCAGTGACTGAGGGTGCTCCCTTCTTTAATAATATAAAAATTTTATGCCCGAGGACTTGAACCAAAAGTGTTGATTTGAATTTTGGATTAAATGACCTTGAATGCTTTCTAAAGAGTAAGTCATTATCTTTTCAGTCTACTTCTTTTTTGTGAAATTAAAACTATGACCATACATAGGCAGTCAAATTATTTTTTGTTCATTACAACTGTGGTGGTTTGAAATCTGCCTTTATGAAATTTATTTACATAACAAAACACACACACAACACTCTTACATATTGAAGGTCTACTATTCTACAGGTATAATTGTTCATGTAGATGCAGTCGTGAACAAATCAAAGTCATTGTTTAAAGTTGTTTAAATTTTTGGAGAGGTATATAATAGAAAATTATATACAATCATACATTTATATAATGGTAGATAATGGCATAATATAATTTTAGGTATTGATAAGTGAAATGAAGTAAGAGAAGTGAATGACAAAGATCTAGTTTACATGAGGTACTCAGAAATGGTGTCTCTCTATGAAGGTGACATTTTAGCCAATAGTCCTGAAGTTGAGAAAATATGTGTTAAAGTAAATTTAAAGAAGCTTATTAGTTTGGGTTTTAAACTTCATATGCTGCTGTGCTATTAATATTTGCACATTGGGAAATGCTGCTTTAGGCTAATCATCTATCCCTCTGAAATACCATTCCCCTAAGAGGAGGCACAATGCAATTATTTAGATTTTCTCATAATAAATTACAATCATATTACAGACCTATATGTGAGACCACATTTAGATTTGCTTAATTGGAATCTAGACTATTTTCTAATCCATTTAAGATCTCATTTCACTAGTTTCTAAACTGTTGTCGGAGGTGGGGCAAGGAAATTAATTCACCTTCATGGCAATATACATTGTTACTTATGTAAACTGAGCAATAAAAAAAAGTCACATTAATGATGTTTTGGACTTCTTTAATTTTCAACCATGGAATACAGCTTTACTTAAGCAATGCTGCTCAGGCTATGAAGTAATTCAAATATGTTTCAAAAAGGGAGGATGAAGAATACAAATCCATTTTATCTGATTTGTCCAGAGAACTTTCCCATTGACCCTTACTCTTGAGATGGTATTAAGGTACAAATCCTGCATAGATATCAATAACCAGGAGCCAATACTGACCTCATTCAGGTTAATCCATCACAGAATTCTGTCTGGTGGAGTCAAAAGAGAAGAGAACATCAATAAAGGAGTCAAAACAGTTTATTTTGGCTCTAATTCATTTTTCTGTAAGTTGATGGAGGATGCAGTAGTGGCCAGTAGTCAAATAGTTATACATACAATTCATCTTCTCACAGAGAACCATGACTTTACAAATACAGACTTGTAAAGTCCTATCAAAACAGGGGAGGTCAGCCATTAGAATGCTAACCCCTTATATGTCATTAACTTTATAGATTAACTGTGCTTTTCATTTAAGAATAAGGAGTCTAGATATTGAAAATTACCTTTCCTTCATTCTACATATTGCTGGAGAACATGTCTTCATTTGCATTTCATACTGTTCTTGCTTTTTCCTGAGTCACTGTTAACTTCACTACTGAGTGAATTTATTTCTGCTCGGGTGCTAATCTCCAAATGCTTTTGTAGGTTCTGAGTTTACATCTTTGAACAAAAGAGACTGTGATTCTACCCTCAAGGCAGATTCTGCCAAGGTCTCATGGAGTATGACATTTGTAAGATCAGGTGGGGGTCATGTGAAAGAAAGGTGGGGAAGAACTATCCAAGTGAAAGGAACAGAAATGCAGTTTGTCCTATGTGAAAGAGAATATATGCTGATAAAATGGAAAGAAAATCAATTTGGATGGGGGGAATAGAAGGAAAAGAGGAGAAAATAATAAAGTTTAAGACAGGATTGAGTCTGAATAAATGCATGCCTTGTAGCTCATATAAGATTATAGATTATTTGTGGAAGCATTGACTGGTTTTAAGCAGAGAAGGTATATGATACAATTTACAATTTAGACCATCATTAAAGCCAGCTGCCTGGAGGAGTTATTATAAACCAAGTATATATTAAGGAGAAATTAGAGAAAAGACTGCTGCAAGAAATGATAATAGCAGAACTAAAAGAAATGGTAAATACAGTCAGATGAGAAAGAGTGTCACTGTTAGAGTAGATGGTATTTAATGTAAAAATATCAGATGTTAAGGGCATAAAGAAATCAAAGGATAACTACTAGGTTTTTGCTTTGAGCAATTAACTGGACAGAGAGTAGCAACTAACTAGATGTGTAGTGCTGTCTCATTCTAAGGGAAAACTTGCACTATGAGACAGTTTGAATAATCTGTCCAATTTTGGTCTAGCTGAAATCAAGAGGAGTGGGTTTTTAGCATAGTCTATGACAATAAGAATTGGAGTGGTAACAATAAAGAAAAAAGAGGGTACAGCTTACCATTTCCATTCTTCTAAAGATGGAAAAACACCGAAAAATCTTAAAATAGTGGTTCTGTTTGCTCTCTTGTCTTTGCCCTCATGAAAGCCTCTGTGTGCTAAGTTCTGTGTTGAAATACCTCAGTTAATCTGATTTTGGTGTTTTTAGAGACTATTCCCTCAAATTTTGTTTACAGAAATGAAACCAGCAATAACAATTTACATTAGCTTTACCCTTGTGAAATGACTTCAGGAATAGCTAATCTGGCATAGTACTTAAAATTTATTATTTTCCCAAATAGTAAATGGAGGGGTAGATTTATTTAAAAAATGAATAATTAAAATGGTACAGGCATGCCCTTTTATTTTGTTTGATCATAGAAAGAAAACATTCAATCTTTTATCAATGAGTATAGTATTGACTGTAGTCTTCAAAGTTGATTAGCCTGAGGATGTTACTTTTAGTTCCTAGTTGTTTCATAGAAGAGTTTCTCATGTGAATAGGTTTTGGTATTGTCGGCTTATTCTCTATATATTTATAAATTATTATACAATTTCTCTCTATATAAAATATAATGCTTATATATAATATAATCCCTATATATAAGTTATACATGTGAGCTAAACATATGATCATATGGTTTTCCTATTTTGGGCTTTTAATAGGACATATTACATTGGTTTTCAGTGTTCAATAAATTTTACATTCCTGAGATAACTTTTTATCATTATATTATTCTTTGCTCTGAAATTTCCCATTTCTAATATTATCATGGTTACTTAAGCTTCTTTTGGATTAATGTAAGCACCAAAATGTAATCTGTTTGGTCTTTATATTTGAAATGGGTTTGTGTACAACATATTGAGTCTTCATTTTTCATCAAATATGACAATTTCTACTTTTAATTGGGGACTTTTTGTAATTTACATTTAGTTATGATTTTTTTATGTTTGTTTGTATAGCTGAGGTTAAACCTATCAACTTGTCATTTGTTTTTTAACTGTCCAATTTGATCTTTGTTACCTTTTACCTCTTTTATTATTTATGTTTTGTGAAGTTCATTGAAATTTCTGTAACTATGAGTTTATATTTCTTTTAATTTGAAAAATGCATTTTTTTTAATTCTTCCTCTCCTTTAATCCAGATACTCCCATTTGCATGTTTATTAAAAAGATTAAAAATTTCATACAGTTTACTGATGTTCTGATTATCTTTAAGTCTTTTTTCTCTGTTTTATTTTGTATAGCTTGCACTGCTGCTTTTTTCAAGTTGTCTATCTTTTCTGCTGCCATATGTAATTTACTAGTGACATAATTTTTTAAAATTAGGAATTGAAATATTTATTTTTTGAAGTTTGACTTGTAACTAAGTTTTTTCATTGCCTCCAGTTAACATGTTCTTTTTTCTTATGCCTCAAAACATATGAAGCATAGTTACAATAGCTGTTTTAATGTCTTTGTAAATTTTATTGTCTGTTATTTTGGGGTCTGCTTCTATTGATTGATTTTTCTCCTTATGCATAAATCTGTTTCCATTTCTTTGCATACCTGGTAAATTTTGATTACATGTCAAATACTGTAAATTCTATCCTTGACAAGAAATAATTTGATCTTTTCAAAATGTGCACTTAAGGCTTTAGTAATTCATGTTAGAGCTGACTCCAGTTTAGTGCTAATTTTGTTCCATTCCTGAAACAACAATCTTATGAGTATTCTACTTGATGCCCGTCAACAGCTTATTTCTTTTGTCTCAGAGATAATCTTCCTCATTGCTTGTCAATGCTTTTCTGCTATGGTGGATAAAAAGCAAATTTTGCTCTCAGTCCTCTACTTGTCCAGGGGACTGTTCCCTTTAGCTGCAATGATAGCCTTTCCTTAGCTTTTACTGGTTTCCTTGTGCATGTGTTCTGACTAGTACTCAGCTGCAAAAGCTCATGGGGACCTCTGTAGATTTCTGGATGAATCTCTCCTCTGCTCTCTTTCTTCCCTTCCCTCTCTCTTCATACTTATCTTCTCTCTGTACTTTGTTGTAACTACTTTGATTTTTTTTGGACTCTAAATTCACTTTGTCCTCAACTCAAAAGTTGTCAGAAACCCATGTAGTTGCCTCTGTCTCTGTAGTAGGTTGGGAACTCATCCTTTAGACAGTGGAGATAAGCCAGCTTAGATTTTACGTAGCTTCCTTTCTTTCAGAGATGATTATCCTATCCTGGTTACCAGATATCAGTTGTCTTAAGATTGTGATTTTTATATATTTTGCTCAATATTTTAATTATTTCAGGAAGAAGAAAAATGTCTTCTAAGTTATTAATTCATAATAACTTAATGAGTTTTAATTTTTATATTTTTAATTTATGAGTTATTTAAATAGCAAGAAAAGTAACTATGAATTAAATTTATAAAAGCGACATATAAACAATTTTTACTTTGTATTAAGGTTTGGAGAGATAAAAATCAGTCTATATTGTTCTTTTAAGATCGCAATCTAATAAATTATTTCCACAATAATGAATTAAACAGCAGAATATATACACATACACTTCTAGGCTACCTTTACCATGAATAATGTTTGGAACATAGTATTTTTCAAGTTAAGTAGTTTGAAGTAGGTTGCTTGCTTCTACATATAGTCACTATTCTATTGAAATGCCAAGCAAGTAATTTCTCTCCAAATTTCCACAAAAGGGGAGAATGGGAAATTCAGAATATCTCTGATTTGCCACTTAATGCAGTATTTTTAAATTTTTAATAGCACAGACTGCTAAGTATTAGTAAATATTGACATACCTCAAGTTTTGCAGTAGCCATTAATCCCTGTGTTATACAAATGTCATAGAACATTTTAATTATATAAACTCAACTTTAACATTATGGTTAGTTCAAGGCAAACATTTCAATTATCTTAAGTCAAGGATATTCACCCTCATTAGAAAAATACAATCGTTTTGTCATAATGCTTCTAAAAAGTAGGGATCATATACAATAGTCTAAAATAAATATAAATTTTTGGTATTGCTTTCTTTAAAGACACATGAATTAAAGCTGCCTTATAGTGAAATTGCCAGGAACATTCTCCATTAATATCACATGAATTCATTATAACCAGCACTGTTAAAGCATTACATGTATTAATAATAATGAGCCATTCTAAGTGTTGTTTAATTGTTTTATTTCATTTATATCCATTTTGGTCCAATTTTAACTGATAGGTTATTAGAGAATGATGCTAAGTAATTCATTTTCTGGCCTAAAGTTAGATAATGTATGTACACTGTTTTCTGATAATCCTTGTATTTACTCCTTATTGTTTCACCTCAACCTTCTACCTATTACTTCCATATTTGATACTACTACAAGAACTAGATTAGCAATGTAAGCTTTAATTGGACATTAAAAGGAAAACATTAAGATTAAAAGGCAACATTGTATCCAAGACATCTTCATGATATGCCTGGCTGAGTCATATAAGAAAATTTGGTCTGTTAAATTTAGAAAGTGCAAAAAACCCACCAACCACTAACAAAAGCTTTTACTCCCTTTTTTGCTGTGGTTAGTTATCATTGGAACAATTAAATGCACGGGTAACTTGTGTAATAATTCTTCACCTTTTTTAAAAAGAAAAACACTTGACCTTTTTATTCTTACAGAAAATTGAAATGTTTGTTAACCCCTTGTTTATAATTATTTAGAAGCCTGTTAAACTCACTAAATATGATCAATTTCATTGCATTAAAGCTGCATTGCATGGATGTTGCATGGCTTTTCAATGTTGGGACTCCTCCCTTTTTGTCTGTCCAGTGTTTAATCTCCTCTCCTCCAAGCAATATTTAAATGTTAAACTTTTTGTCAAATGCCTTTCATATTGGCAGCGTCCCCTAGAAGAATCATGACTGTAAGTTCAGTCTTCATACTTTTTTGACTGTCACGTAATTAGTTTTTAAATAAAGCAACATTAAAAACTAGAAGATTTAGGCCCCTAAGAATTTAAATTTCTGGATGTTTTCACAAACAGTATTTTCTACTAGTATATCCTTCCTGATTTTATATATTAATGATCAAATAGAATGGAACAGAGGCTATGCCCTTTAAATATGGTACTAATCTTCTATATCACAAAATCTAGTCCATTCATATTCCCTGATTAATTTATTCCTCATATATATTTAGGTTATTTGAGATTAATGCAAGGTTTTCTTTTCCCAAAATCTTCCCAATCATTCTCTATGACACTTGAGATTCACTTGGTAAGAAGCATGGTTGTAGGTGAAATATCTCCAGCATGTCTTTGAGAACAGGACAGTGAGTAGTATCTCATAAGTATCTCATAGTATCTCATAGTCATGGAGGTTCATGTCATGATTTTTACAGCACTTTTAAAGAGCCCAGAAGAAATGGGACCAAACAGATGACATTAGAAGTGGATTTTCGGAGAC
This sequence comes from Condylura cristata, assembly GCF_000260355.1. Taxonomy (NCBI): domain Eukaryota; kingdom Metazoa; phylum Chordata; class Mammalia; order Eulipotyphla; family Talpidae; genus Condylura; species Condylura cristata. The sequence continues at coordinate 25,412,245 of NW_004567108.1, read as the reverse complement.
ATCCTGATGTCTGGATACCAAGGATGATATAACAGAGCATTAGTTGTGGCTTTGGGTTGCTAGACTCAGATGAAGGGTATTTGACAGAGTGGAGAGACACTAGCATGGAGTATGTTTTAAGAAGTTGAATATGTTCAGTAAGCCTATGACTCAGTTACATTCCATAACATGTGTCCCAACAGTCCTTTGACATTTCCTTATCAACTTAAAAAATATATATTTCTTTAAAAAGAAACCTATCTCTTTGGAGTACTTATTGTGCAAAGTCACAAATTCATCCTGACTGTCAGAAGTGAAAGCTTTCAAAGCGATCTTAAAATGGAAAGTGCATACTTAGTCTACATCGATTAAATTTTACTTGTTATTTATTGTATTTTCATAGGTGATATTGTTACTAAATCTCTAGGAAAAAAGGCTCAATTTTACCAGTGTGCAGTAATTTAGCAGAAGCCTGTAAAATGATTTACTTTGCTACCTTGTATGCTGGCTATGATTTGAAATTTGAATATAGCCTTTTATTTTTTTCCTTCAGAGTTGTGACTGAACATTTCTTTTCTTTCTTTCTTTCTTTTTTTTTTTCTTTAATGTTAAAGGAGGTTGAATAGGCCGAGTAGTTCATATAAACTTCAAACAACTATAGAGAATGATAAGCTTGCTTCTGGATTAGGTATCATTAGATCAATAATCATTGTGTCAATAATGATTATGATAGTCTTTGTTTTTTAATGATTTTATAAAAAGGTTAATCAAGTTGCTTAATTAAACTTTTCTTATTTTTAGGTGAAGATATACCTAAAAAAATAAAAACTGACCTAGACTAGGTCTGTTTCCCCCTTTCACTTAGAGTAATTGATTGGGGGATTTTAGATTGTCTACATTTTTTTTTTTAATGACATCCTTTCTCTTTTGGGTGATTCAGTTTTTCTTAATTTCTTTCTTTCTTTTTTTTTTTTGTCAATATGTTTCCCACCCCATTTTTATGGCATAAATTGAGGAAGAGAGCTTTGAAAATCTTTCATCAAAGGGGTGGCTGTCCAATCCCGAGTAATCTATCTCAGAACTTTTCATCATGGAGGCTTTGAGGATGGTACCATCTGTCCATCTGTGCCTTGATTTTCCTTTCTTCTGATTTTCTTTTTTTTTTTTCTTTCTTTCTTTCGTTTTTTTTTTTTTTTTTTTTTTTTTTTTTTTTTTTTTTTTTTTTTTTTTGGAACTGAGGTGCCAGCCGAGCCAGGCTGTGCCTGCGCTTTTTTAGCCAAAAAAAAAAAAAAAAAAGGGGGGGGGAAGAGAAAGAAATACCATGAACACTAAAATAAGATCTTTTTCAGTGTTTCTGGTATAAGCAATGTACATTTCTACTGAGTTTTCTATAAGGATCTGTTTTTATCATACTTAACAATAGAAAACCCACAAGGAAACTTGTGGTCTATTAGCAGAAAACAGAGGCCCTGGCAAGCTGCAGCACAGCACAATCCTACAGTTGGGAAGCTGGGCAGAGACCCAAGTTTGTCCATGCCTAAGAACAACACTGTCTGCTAAAATTACAGTTTTCTCTTTTCACAAACCTCAAAGTTGTGAAACTTTACTAACTTTAAGAAAAGAACAGTTGGCCATACAAAAGATGCACTTCCAAATCCATCTAGCAACTTCCTTATACTTGCAAATGAACCACTTGGAGTGAGTCTTAAAATGTATTTGTTCCAATTATTCTGCTAAGGTAGCAAGCAGAAGTAATGATTTTCTATGTATACTGTGAATAAGAGACTCCAAATGTTGGTTCCAAAGAAAGCATTTGACCAATAGTTGGTAAGTGGGAGTATAAGAAAGTGCTGCAGAAATGATAGCCACAATTGCACAAGTAATGTTTTTGTAGTTCCTATTTTCTCAGAATGATTTAGAAAATTATCTTAAAACAAAACAAAACAAACAAAAAACCTCTGATATTCCCTATGATCATAGTTTTTGTAGAGACAACTATTAGCAATTAAGCACCATGTAACTCATTAGTTCAACTATCCATACCTATGGGAGAAGGATACAAGTCAATATAGAGGATATTCCATCAACAAGTTTACACTGCAGAAGTTTTAGCAAACCTGAGCCAGTTATTAAATATTTATATCAGTCTAGGTTTAACCAGGTGAACTAAAACCACATTACATTAAATCAAATAGGGAAAGTTTATTATAAGGTGGAAAGTGATTAACTACTGAGAGGAGGAATGAAGGACTCTAAGGGATCCAATTGCAGATTCAAAAAGGCAGTTACTACCTCCAACTTGAGAAGAAGAAAAAGATTGGAGCTGAAAACTAGGAGCATCCTTTTATCCCCTGACAACCTCAGAACCCTGAAAGAGAGCATAATTCTCAGAGAAAAATTCATCTTGCCAAACTCTATGCTAGATATGGCTCTGGGCTGTAGAAGAATCCACTCATGTCCAAGAGTGAGAAGCCAAGTTGGAAGCTGCAGCAGGTGGAAAGAGGGTAGCCCAAGGTGGTACTGGATACTACGGGGAGGAAGCAGGGTTCTGATATGGAGTCATATAGTTGACAGAAAGAGAAGTGCTCTCCTGCTTCTCATGCCTTTTTGAGTCAGTGCAGGAAGACAGGATAGTTTAAACTCATGGTCTTGGGAAAGTATGACAAATGTTCATGAAATATAATGCAAAAATAAAGTCTCCAGATGCTGCTATGATAACGAAAACACAAAAATCTTTTTTATGAATAATTCAAAGATTTCCTTCAGAATTCATTTTGCTGTCAACTCGTGCCTTATAATCAGAAATATATTTCTTATATCCAAAATAAATTTGAGTCATGCTTTTTTTTGGGGGGGTTGTTTTCACAGTAGAATTTGAAAATTACCACTTATTATTTTTATGTATTTTAAATTACTACTAAGGATGGTTTCAGGATTCATTTAAATATCCCAATTTCCTTTTACCTTTTACCATCTCTTATTATATATAATTAATTTTCAAACTTCTGACACTGAAATATTTTATGAAGGCTAGGAGTAGAAAATTTGGAATGGTGGTGTCACAAAACCCAAAACCGGAAGAGGAGGGTAGAAATGATTAACATCATCATGAAGTCAGCTATAACAATCAAAAATCCTCGATGAGACCAGGAGATGGACATACAGGAATTGCTAGTACAAAGGATTGATAGCCAAAATATCCCAGGTGTGATCTAAGGCAGGGACATGGACATTAAGGAACGCTACAGAGAATCAACTGTTCTTGAAAATAAACCCAGTCATACCCTAGGAGTGATTCATTTAGCAATAATAGGTAACGGCTAAGGAATGAGCAACTTCCACAAAGTTGAACACTCTACGAGAACAATTTCTGCACTGGCAAAATGCAGCTCTTATCCTAAGGCTGCCCATCCGTGTCCGTGCAGGTATCTCTTTAACAAACCTGTTCCTCTCAGAGGCAGCTGTTTTCTACCCTCTTGTGCATGTGTTTTCATCTCCTTTGCTTTTTTTCTGAATAACTGTCCTTTCAGAAATAATCAAATGTCTTCGTCTCTTTAAAAAACTTCCCTCCCACTGCTGGAAGGAAAACTCTGTTGAAAGTTTTCTCAGAGGTAAGTCAGGCAAGCCCTACACTGAACCCTACATGTAGCTCATCAAAATGACTTCAATATTCATGGAGAGAATTACTCAGGAAGTGGTATAAATAAATTAGGGCCTTTGAAATAATGTTTCTATGAGATTTATTTTCACAAAATGCCACAGGCTATATTGTAATAGATAATTCTCTACAACAAGAGATTTTTAGTCTGTGAGATGACCCATTTATTTTGGTAAGATTAAATCAACTAAATTTCAGTGGAACTGAATAATTTATTTAATAAACACATGTTGAATGATTATTATCAGAAAAATGCTTTATGAGAACTATGAAACAGAAAAGTGTAAGATCTCATCTTAAACATTTTAATGAGAAATTTGTATTAATGTATTAGCACAAATTTTATGCTAGAGATTTTAATTCTGACTTTAGTGTACATTAAAAACACTGATTTTACCTGCTAGATTTTCAAGATAATTAATTTTTAATTTTAGAGTTTGTATTTATGAAGGATATTATTCAAGCCCCATTGAATATTCTGTTGATCTACTTACCTGCCCAATACATTAAATTTGAAAAGGTGCAGTCTACCCTGGCATTGAAACTATTAATAGAATCATCAAAGTCCACTGTTCTGAGAACCCGCTATTAGTTGTTTATACATTAATGAGTGTTCTGACTTAATGTATTTAGTGAAATTTAAATACTGAGCATTCATTCAAATAGTCAAATATATTTTTAAGCCTGTTTATACTTTTCCTTTGTAAATCTATCCTAGAAGGGATCACCAGCCTTTTGAGCTAGAGATAAGTTGATTTCTTCCCCCAAACTACCAGCCAGAATCACGCACCTCCATCAGTCTTACCGTTTTCCTTAAAAATTAAATTAAACCAAGGTTATAAAAATTTAGAATTAATAAACTATATGCCAGTAGTAAAGTTAAATTCACTCTTCGTACTTCTTTTTTTGTTTAGTAATATTTAAACTTGCCTGTAATCTTAAACAATTTAAGCAGTAACTAATTTTTCAATTATAATTAAGAAAGAAAAGTTATAAAAAACCAAAATAATTAAAGGACCTTTTATTTTCTAAAGAGTTTCAGGGAACTAGATCATATATAGTTTTAGAATCACATAAAACTTAAGGGTATTCTATATAAATAATTAGGAAATTTGTGCTAATTTTCCTTTCACAATTGCTCTGTCTATAAACCAGGGTAACTGAAGGGAAAAAACAATAAAAATAATCATTAACACAAAACTTTACTTTTGGTGTATATTGTGATTCATAGTAGTCTTTGATTAACTAATCAAAGAAAACACATGTACTGGATGATTTAGGAAATACCAGAAGATAACCAAATAAAACCAACAATAGCCCATTCCTGTGGAGTAGCCCATCCCTGTGGAGATAACCTATACATTATCACAATGGAATGTGCTATGTGTCTGTCTTCAGGACCTCAGCCTGCCTATCCAAAGCTAAAGCCATAGTGCCTGGGGCTGTGGAGATTAATGAGGAAGATAATGAACTATGAGAAACTAAGGAGAAACTGACTGGTTTATTACAATTCAGTGTTAAATTTTAAAGATGCTAGATATTGACTTAGGAGAGAAGAGTTGGGAACAATGACATATAGAAAATAGCCCAGAACTGATGGTAGTGAAGTTGTAAACATATGTGCTAAATATAGCTTGAAGACATTTTGGAATTATCTTAATCTGAGAGACAGTGGAGAACTTCTTTTAGCCAATATAATAATTTTGAGGTTCCTCCATGTTTCCCCCCCCCCTTTTTTTTAAAGATTTATTTATTCATATAGAACTGGGGTACAGGCCAGAAATGCGAAGGGTGAGAGGATTCACCAGAGACAGAGTGGGGAGCAGAACAGGCAGATCGACGAAGTACACTGCTGAG
>NW_004567108.1:25363401-25405416 GCF_000260355.1 Condylura cristata | reverse complement strand
TACCCCAGTTCTGTATGAATAAATAAATAAATCTTTAAAAAAAAAAGATTTATTTATTTATGCAGTCAGAACTGGGGTACAAGCCAGAAGCACAGGGGCAATGAGAGGAGTCACCAGATAAAAAGTGGGGAGCAGAACAGGCAGACTAACTGAAATACACTGCTGAGGGGAGCAGTGGGCAGGTCAGAAGAGGTCTGCCTCTCCATGTGTGTCAGCTCCAGGGCTAGGGAACAAACTTGCACTGAAACGGCTATGGCTCACTTGCAGTGCTGTGTCCTAACCCATTGTGCCACCAGGGAGGGCACTCTGGTGTGTCTTTTTATGCTCTAAATGACATGATGGAATTTTTAAATAAATAAATGAATATGTATTTTCCTTTATTGCCTTTTCTTATGCTTAATGACTATCTTATTTCAGGATTAGGAGAGGAAAATTAAAATGGAGTTAGTATTTAGGCTTCTAATAAGTATTTTACTGCAGTAATATTGGTTATAATCTTACAGGTTTCAGGTATAAAGCATATTTGTCATCTATATATACTATAAAAGACTGGTTTATATCCTGGTTTTATTTTTATGAACTTTTCCCCAAAACAAATAATTTCCAAAAGTCCAGAGAGATTAGAGTCTATGCCTGGCGCAGTCTGAGTAGTCTAACACCATTTTCTTTTAGTTATTTCCATCTTTCTGTGAAGAATAGGATATTGGATTTTGTCCGACCCCTGGAAAACTCACACTGAGAAATCTGTACTCTGATGATTTAATAAAAATATATGCCAGGAGTAAATTAGTTCAGTATGGCAGCTCCTTGTTTTTCCTTACAACGTGGAGAATCCCTTTACACACCGGATACTTAATATGAATCCATGTAGTGACCAGGTTTCTCTTCAGTTAAGTCTCCAATTTAAAGACAATGATTTTCAAACATCTAGATTGAGTTTTGGCCAAACATTCATGCAAGAATATGGGGAGACCCAATAATGTTAGGGTATTACCTTCTGATAATTGTACTATTTACCTTCTGATAACTGTACTATTTACACTTACCAACCAGAAAGGCAGAGAACAAGACTGTCCCCATTAAACTCTCAATCAGAATTTATGAAGAAGCACAGATTATGTTACAAGTTTAAATGCTAGAAGGTACACAAATTACAGATGTAAGCATGTTATTCATTCTTTTGCTCTAAAAAGGAAGAACATTTAAGAAATTATATTTTACTATTTTAAAATTCTTGAATATATCAGGCTCCCATACGGTCCTTCTATTCTGTGCTTTTATAGTCGTATCTCTAGAAAAAGAGGTGTAAATTGCTCTCTTATATTTCTCTAATTCTGTAAAATTTATAGGGTAATTATATGTACTTCACTTGCTTTACAAATGGTAAGACTCTGCCAAATATGTCTTCATATCTGAACCACAAATTCTAACCATATTTTGTAGAAGACTACTGAATGGTTTTCAGAATATCAAATAAAATTTGCTATTTGTGTTACAAAAATATTTTGAATGTTTTAGTGTATGTTTTCCTGTCCTTATTTAAAAAGAGCTAGATAGAATATTATAAATATTATTAGCAACTACTAACTTGAATAAAAAAAGTTAACATAACAGTAAGTTGCATTTGGTATATGGTATTTCTACCCTTCATTATTTATAATTTTACTGGGGAAATATGTGCTAATGTAAACAGTTTTCATATATGAATAATACATAAGGCAGAGGAGTAATTAATATAAAAGGATTCAACAGCACATAAAGGTGGCTAATATATTTACCTCTTCATATATCAGCACTAGTTACATTTCCTTGGAAGACACTAAAGATAGAAAATCAAACATTAATAAGTTTCATTTTCACTTACCTTGAAGGTTGCATATATAAAGGAAATCAAGTGGACTATGAACAAATTGAATGAGTGGTTCTGATAAAAATCATCATGAGGACAATATATAGAAAGAAAAGAGGAAACAAGTCAGCTTACTTAACCAAAAAAAAAAATGTCTTGGGCCCTCCCTGGTGGCATAGTGTGTTAAAGCACAGCACTAAGAAGCTAAAGCCACTTAAGCATGATTTGATCCCCAGGCCCGGAAGTGACCCACATGGCACAGCAGAGCTCTCCTGACCCATCTGCTGCTCCCCTCAGGAGTGTACTTCATCAGTCGGCCTGTTCTGCTTCCCACTCAGTGAGAATCCTTTCACTGCCTCTGCTCCTGTGGCCTGTACCTCAGTTCTGTATGCATAAATAAATAAATCTTTAAAAAAAAAGTTTCCTTTAATAACTCCCACTGGTAGAGCTTCTCCTAACCTGTCACTGAACACAGTGAAAGTTTGAGAGCAGAACTGGCTATATAGGAAGGAGGCTGTAGGTCCTGAATAAAAACCTCTTAGAAAAGGAAGTGAATAGTTGGATAGTGGAGTGGTAAGGGAAAAACAGAAGAATGTTCAAAGCTAATGGTGACAGAGTTGTAGAGGAGGAAGCAGATATTGCTGCAAGGTGAGAGCTATTCTGGAAAGAATAAGACCTACCAAGCTCAGGAATGACCCAGGGGGATGGACCCAGGGCCTGGCCACACATTTCCTGTAGGGATGTGAAGGAGCATAATCATGTTTCACCTTTGTTGTTGATTAGCATCTTGAATGTTTTGTCAACAGCCTGTCAACACTAACATCTATAGGTATTTGTTTTCCCCATATGAGTGGTTTCTTTCCTTCAATCTAACTCAGGCTTTCAGTTGTTTCAGAGGTTTATTTAGCTTATTCAGAGACCATGAAGGCCCAGATTTTGTGTACTTGTGGAAGTCTGTTCTTCCTCTCTTTCATGAAGTGCCCAGTAGATTGGCAGGTCAGCTTATCCTATCTGTTGGCATATGCAATTGTTACTTGGAAAAAGCATCTTTGAGGCATTTCTAAGAACAAAAAATAATAACTTAGCCAGTAACTTCTTCACTGTAAAATAGCTATTTCACTTGTTTTATAAATCCTTCTCGCAGCTCAATTCGTTGTATAGCTCAATTGTATGTTTATATAATATGCACATGTATACTAATTTATTATAACAATCTCTTTCAACTTTCTTTTTAAAGACAAAATAAAACATATCCCAAATTTAGAAATACCCATTAGAAAATACACTAATGCAAAATAAATGGAATAAACTTGATAGCCTTGCTATACTTTCAAAATAGAATTAAAATATGGCATTGTGTATGTGAAAACTAAATTGTATTTAGTTTCTAACCTAGTAGGTTAAATGTATATGAGATTCATTTGATTTTAAAAAGAAAACATTAGTATTTATGAAGAAGCCTCACTTTTTCTCCTAAAATTTTCTGTGTATGCAGGGGATAATCAGACTACAGTTTGCCTTATTTCTTATTTTTTGAATTATCATGTAAACTCTTCTGTTCCGCCCCCCTCCCCATTACCTAAGCCACAAAAGTCTTATGAGACTAAGTAACAACCAAATTAGTATCGTGCTATTGTGTTTCAGAATTGTTGTTCAGGTCTGAAAACATAGACTTTCTGGGATAGTGCATTCTGTATTATTGTATTTGGAAGGTGTTTTTGCCCAATGAAAATCTTACTTATGCTCTATCTTTTAAAGTGTGCTATCATTTTAGATCAAGATTTCAGTGTGTGTTTGTGTATAATACTCTTTTCTCAGCATATGTACATCAGTGATCCAGCATTGTAGTTAGTTTCTTTTGATAAACCTCCAATTCTCATTTAGACTATCAGATTTAGTATTTAGAGGTTTGGATATAGATTTCTAATGTTAAAGATAGTGCCCAAATTTTGGTGCCTTTAGAGGAATTCTTTTGTCTTACTGGTGACTGAATGGCTTTTACATTATAGGTATCAGCTGAGAAGAGATAGAATATCACATAGCAGTAAGTCATCTGACTAAAGCTAAGATGGGTGAAATAAAATGCCTTTCATTTCTAATTTTTCTTTCCTTCTTTGGCATATAAAAAAAAAAAAAACAAAAATGAGTATCCTGGAGGAATCCCATAATTATTGAGCTGTTTATATTTTATGTTAATTGATGTGTTTGCCATGACCAGATTACAGAAATATAAGCTCATACCACCTTGAAGAAAAATGTATTTTCTAGAATATTCACAATTACAAAAGATACAGGACATCTTGTGCAGAGAGAGATACATGGAGTGGTGGTGGGAAATTAAAGAAGGTCTCATCCTTATCACCTCAGCCCCAGTGTACAGTCAAAGAAAACAAACAGCCCTTGACCATTTTCCTTTCTACTTTTCAAGAAAATCACTCTTTAGTTACTCATTTCTTTTCCCTCTGGTCAGGTTGGCTGCATCTCCAAACACTTGTAAGTACTGTATGTTCTGACATATCCTGAAGTCATGCATTAGCACCTTTTCATTCAGCAAGGGGTGAGAACAGATATCTTTTGGCAGCTGACAGCAGGGAGCAGGCAGAAAAAAGGGGAAGGAAAGCAGAGGACAGGGACACTGCGGTGGCCTAGTGGACAGCAGGACTAATGCACCAGCTGTGAATAACCCTTTTCTGCCTCCCATCTACCCAACAGATGTCTGTCTGTCATTGTCATGTCCTCAAGCTATCCCAGTAAATGATTTGTGCGTTGCAACTGAGTCACCAACGTGGCAATTGAACCTCTTCACAGCTCAAAGTTGTTGATGTGTGCAGGAGGGCCCTGTGGTGGCACTGTGTGCATGTAGGAACTAGGATAGAGCGGGGGAGGGGGCCGCGGGGAACCACACGGGCGAAGAATGGTAAAAGGAAGCAGGAGCCAGAGAGGAGAGGGAAATGTCAAGGTTACCTTGTTTTATCTGGAGAATTAAAAGGAAGGGCACATTAATGTCTGCCTCTATTTGGTCTTTTGGCTCTCTTAGGCTAAAACAGCCCCTTGCTGCTCTGGTAGATATACATATCACTTTGAAAGATTAAAAAATGAAGAATGCAGTGATCTGTATTGTATATATGCCTTATTCTGTGGAAAGAATGTTAATAAATATGCTGTGAGCCTGCAAAGTTTGCCAATATAAATAATGTGGCATTTCAAAGTCTGTCAGTAAATGTAATTGAATTTTTCAATGTAAAAAAATATATAGTTCAGTTATAAATTGGAGTCATGCTTGACATTAGTTGGGCATTAGAAGATATTAATTAGATACTGCTCACTTCTTTGCTCTGGCTTCTTTATATTAAATGAAATTATCAGGAAAGGGAAATTTGGAAGCATGCGATTTAGAAATTTTTATTCTCAAAAACAAGCTGCCTGGTAATTTTTAGTGGAGCAATAAATGCTTTCTTCAAAATCCTTGTCAGTGAGCTGTCTAAAACATGCCCTTCCCAAAAGGAACACAATATGGAAAAGCTAATCCATTTTAATACTTTGTAATGATAATAAGCTACAGTGAACAAGTAGCCTAGGGAAAAGATAGTAGTAGTCACCTTTAAACAGAAAGAGAATAGCAAGTAATTGTACATTTTTACACTAGGCTGATGACAACATTTCCTGTGACTTTGAACTTACTTCGGCTGTCACCATCCTGGCAAACATTCTGCATATCAATCAGACAGTTGTAATTCTTGCATGACATTTGCAGCATAATGTAGAAATATACTTATGTGATCGTTGTATGTAAGCAGACCGTCTGCATGTAAATACTCTTGTTTCTTCATGCTACAGATGTTTCATGTAGAACTGTTAGGGCTTTTAGATCTCAATACCACACACAATTTTCATTTATTGTTGTTATTCTTGCTTAAATCTGTTTTCATTCCTCTTGGCACAGTTCATCCCTAAGTGTGGTGTATGTGGTTGTGCAGTGGTGTGTGTGTGCTTTCCAGCAGTTAATTACTTGACTGAGATGCCAGAAATAGATTTAATAGTGTTTGAATCTTATTTTTCTTGATTTGTCATTTTTTTTTCATTTTGTGTTTGACAAAATGCTATTATTTTCATAAAAAGAAGTATATCCACATATTGACTTTAATTTGCACAATTTCCATGTTACATGGGTAGCTTTAAGTATTTTCTGGGGAAATATTATTTAAAAAATACTTTTTAACTTTTCAAGGAAAAAATTGTAAGAATAGAGTAATACATACTTTACTGTTCTGCAAAATTGCTAATAATTTAATTTTTTTTTTAAGAAAAAGTACTCTGAAGTGTCCCACACCATGTGCTAGATATAACTTACAAGTATATTCATGTCACCAGCCACATACTAGTTGAATTCCCCTTTCATTGTATGGTCTGCTCTAACAAAAAACATTTCGATTAGGGTTTATTTGTGAGAGTAGGTAGTGTTTACCTGTCTTGAATTAAGAATGTTTAAGTTCATTGTTTCCTGTAAACAGTCTTCAAATAAGGCTATTCTTGTGTAATTCATTAAAACTCACATTCAGATATAACTTTTTCTTCTAAACTCTACTGAAACATATAAGTTCCATTATAATATAGTAACAATTTTACCTTACCTTCTGATATTTGTGAATAGATTAATTGGTAATTAGTTTCTAGGTATATCCAGAGCAAATAATATGAGGGCTGGTTCTCAAGATGGGTAAAGAAAAAAACTAGAAAATGAAATAAAAATAATAAAAGGAGTAAAAAAGTGGCATAAATCATAGACATTTAGAATTTAGAATTTTTCTTTTTTATACAAAACTTATTTTGTAACTACCCAGTATATAATTTCTATTCCATGATTATGAAAACTGACTCAGAAAATGGGAAGCAGTGATGTCTTGCTGATTCCCACAGTCATACTTAATCTTTAAGAGACATATCCCAGACTCTCTCTGGATTTCATCATGTGACTAGTTCCAACCCAAAGAGTGCACACTTAATTAATATATGTTACCTTTACATTGTGGTAGATAACACATGGTCACCTTATTCTGAAGTCTGCATGTTTCTTCCAGCTACAGAAAAGCAAATAATTTGACTTCGTAGCCACAAAAGCATGGTCACATTATGGCAGTAGCTTGGACTTCATGACGACCTTTTTGAAGGAAATTTCTTAAAAACTCAGAATTAAATGAAGACATGTATACATACATACATGCTCAGTAATTTACTCATTGTTTGCTTCAACCATTAGCCTTCCCTATTACAACTGCTAGGAACTGTTGTACAGTGTAAAAATACTGCAAGTGATCAAGATCAAAGTTAGATACAGCATTCTCTGTTATGCACTGAATGATTTTAGTCCTGTTAACTTTTGTCAGAGACAAACAGCTGTAAAAAAAAAAAAATAACCCTCAGGAAGAAGTACAGTCATCATTTATTTTATAGAAGCCATGGTATTGAATTTTATAATTTGAAGTGAGTGAATATTAATGACATTATGGCTACAAATTACTTAATTTTCTATTTGTCTTTTACTATGCTGCTTTCTTAAAATATTTACAGTGATGTATTAGATGGAGCATTCTGAAATTTGTCATTGCATCTTCTGACATGGCTGACATTTAGAAAAGATGACGCCTATATTTCCAGATATCCAAGAATATGTGTAGAATTACAGTATCCTCCATTCAATGCATTACCTGGGAATATGTTTAGAAATGGAATTATTTTGCATATTTGTAGTTTTACAATGATTGAGCAGATAGTATTCAACCTGGGCATGTCAAGTTGTTATAGCATTAAACTTCTGTGAGGAACAATAAGGAATTATTTGTCAGTAGATTTGATCCAAATATTTCTTATATAGAGTCCCATAGGACTTACTGTTAACAAAATTCATATGACTCTGATTTATAGAATGGTAGAAGATAACAGTGGTTAACTTAAGCTCATCCCAATGGTTCTCAAACCTGATTGGAAACACCAAGTATACATATTGAGACAGATTGTGGGGCCAATTTTGATTCAGTAAGACTGAAGTGGGAGTAAGCATTGGCATTTTCTTGGCTATATTAATGCTATATTAATGCTTCTAGTAGAGAAAGGACATACTGACTTCTCTGTTCTAGAATGACACATGTGAATTTGTTTAATCATGAATCTAGAGGAAATCGTGCTTTTTTTTTTAAAGATTTATTTATGCATACAGAACTGGGGTACAGGCCAAAGGTCAGGGATGGTGGGAGGATTCACCAGAGACAGGGGGAGCAGAACAGGCTGACTGACAAAGTACACTGAGGGGAACAGCAGGCAGGTCAGGAGAGCTCTGCCATGCCATGTGGACCACCTTCAAGGTTGGGAATCAAACTCATGCTGAAGTGGCTTTAGCTTCCTAGTGCTGTGCTTTAACTTGCTGCGACACCAGGAAGGGCCCAAAATCATGCTATTTTAAAATTCTCTCCAGAACCCCTATAAGAGAGGAGAGAGACAGCCATTTACTTTGTTCATTTAATGCATAAATGGTGTCACAGATATGCATTACTGTTGTCTCAGCACAATCACCTTGGACTGCAGCTGAGGGTGTTCTGAAGGGATTTGTTGACTAATTCTTCCTTGAAGAAGATTTGAGTAGGCTTTTACTTGTCTATCATAACCAGCTAAAATCTTCAGATTTCAGAGCCCAGAGCTGGCCTGCTTCTCAAATTTCAGATATATTACTCTTGCTTTTGTTAATTTAGATACATTAAGTGTCAAAGGAGGATGTTGCAATAGAAGATGTTTCTTCCACAGAAAGGAACAGCAAATGTTTATTCAGTAATGTGGTACCACCACTAAAAAAATCCACAGACTGAAGTATACCTTGCCATCAGAGGCCAAGAAAGAATTTACTAGAAGGGACAAAGTGCTGTCCACATATTTGTGGGATGGAAATTCATTGGAGAGGGACTAAAAGTTGGTAGGGTTGGTAGTCCAAGAAAAGGAAGTTGGTAGTGGCAGATAAAGCTTGTATGAACTCCACATCCTTGACTAAGGTAACACCCATGTGGAACAGCTGTATTGCACCACGTCTGAACAAACCCAGCAAGGTGGTCTATAAAGAATGCACAGACCCCTCAGGATTTGCAATGTACCCTAACATTTTAAATCATCAGTTAAAACACCAAGTTTTATCTGGGATTCCAGAGAGAAGGAGAATCAGCAGATGCCCAGAATCTGAACCAGCTCCACACTAAAACCTCCAGAACAGTATGGGTCCTTCCATCTCACCACAGACATGGCATATGCTCATCCATAGTCTCCCACTTAAGTAAATCACTTGTAGCATCTATCAGTTACTAAGAGAAATAAAGTAAAGGCAACATTTGTTGTGAAAGGAAAAAGATAAGGAGCTCAGTTCAAAATTGTGGAGCCATATTTTACCCAAAATCAGGGATAATTTAAAAGGTGGTAAAAAAGCTAAATATGCAGATTTAAACTTTTAATACTAGATGCCTTGAAATATGAATATAATATGAAATGATAAGGAAAAGACTGCTCTCCTGAAACCAAATTCAAAGACATGGAAGCTATATCTTCCTAATGTATAAAGAACTTAAAATATCTATCATGAAAATAAATCAGGATACAAGAAAACATACAAAAGGGAAGAATTTTCTTTGCTGCTGCTGAGAATTCCTCTAAATTCATTAAGAAAAATTCAACAGAACTGAAAATGTCAAAACCAATCAGTGTCTGAGTTAGTATCATGGATGTGAAGAGGTGGAGTTTTTCCATCTAGCCCAATATTACAGGAAGAAGTTTTTTTATTTTATTTTTTTTAATTCTAATAAATAAGATAATAAAAAGTGTCAGCCTTCAGAAAGTATGGATTTTGGTCTCCAATATATGGGTAATCAAGGACTTCCTCTCTGCTTTAAACTTGATAAAATAATGTCTGTCCATGAGATTAGAAAGGAGAATCTTCTCCAGTTCAAGTTCCAAAACAGGTCTACACTAAGAATGCCTCTAAATAATTCATTCAGGTTATGATAAAGAAACACTCTTCCTTCTGTCAAGGAATGAATTCTCAGTAATGAGATTTATCACTCTCCTGAGACTTCCCTTTCAAGACCCTTTTGGAGCTTTTTATTTATTTATTTATTTTTATTTTTTTAAAAGATTTATTTGTGCATACAGAACTGGGGTACAGGCCAGAGGCTTAGGGGCGGTGAGAGGCTTCACCAGGGACAGAGTGGGGAACAGGACAGGCAGATCGACAAAGTACACTGCTGAGGGGAGCAGCGGACGGGTCAGGAGAGGTCTGCCACGCCATGTGGTCACCTCCGGGGCAGGCGGGAATCGAACTCATGCGGAAGTGGCTTTAGGTTCTCAGTGCTGTGCTTTAACCTGCTGCGCCACCAGGGAGGGCCCTTCGGAGCTTTAAAAATGTGGGTAGTTAGTGAATGGATAATGAGAGATGTTGGTATTGAAATGCATATGGAGAAATGTTAGTAGGAATGTACATTGGTGTTGTCATGATGGAAAACAGTATAGGAATTCTTCAAATACTTAAAAATAAAAATTACATATAATCAAGTTGTCCTAAAGAACAGGGTAACACTTTCTCCCCTTTTCATGGCAGTATTATTTGCGATAAAAAATTGATGAAATTCATCTAAATGGCTGTGAACTGATACTGGCTAAAAAAGATACACATATGCACATGATGGACAATTATTCCTGACATAATAAAAGCTGAAATACTACCATTTTAAATATCATGAATGGAACTATAGGATATTAGTGAGCTACGTCAGATGAGAAATATAAGCACTGTATGATTTGGTTAATGCTGAGCAAAACAAACTAAATAGAACAGAAGTACATGTTTGGTGCAGTTTGGTTTCCAGAAGGGTGGGGTAATTAAATCAGTTAATACAGGTAAATTTTTAAAAATAATGTAACAGTTTATTTTTACATAATTTTGTGCCTTTTCCATGTCAGTTGTAATCCTCATGGGCTTCCCATCACCAAATCACCCATGTGCCATCACCAAAGTCCAGTGCATTTCCCTCCCCTCACTAATGTCTCTTTTGCTGTACAGAAGCTCTTTAACTTGATGTAGTCCCATCTATTTATCCTTTCCTTCACGTTGGGTGCTCTATCTTTAAAGATGTCACTGAAGTGTATGTGGTGTAGTGTTTGGCCATCTTTGCTTCCAGGTATTTTATGGTTTCCGTTCATATGTCTAGGTCTTTAATCCACTTTGAGTTGATTTTTGTGCATGGTGCAAAGTAATGATCTAGTTTCATGTTTTTCTTGCATGTAGCTTCCCAGTTTTCCCAACACCATTTATTGAACAAACTTTCTTTGTTCTTTGTATCTTCTTTGCTCCTTTGTCAAAGATTAGCTTTACCAATGATAATTATATTTTATATGCTATCCCAAAATTTGTATAGAATACAAATCAATCTGAACATTCAAATGAATCTTGAGAAAGAATAAGGTGGAAGATATCTCACTACCTGATTTCAACTATATTATAAAGCTAAGTAATCAAAAAGCTTGTTGGGCATGAAAATATATACAAAGATAAGTGAAATCATATAGAAAGTCCAGAAAGAAGCCTGTGCATATCATAAATTATGACTAAAGGGCCAAGAATATGCAGTGGGGAAAAGACAGTCTCTTCAGCAAATGATGCTGGGAAAACTAGAAAGCCACATGCAAATAATGAAGCAGAAATTTACTTAACATAGATTAAAGTCTGAAATATAAGAGCTGAAACCATAAATTCCCAGAAGATAATACAGGAAGCAAGTTTCTTGACATCATTCTTGGCAATACTATATTTGGATTTGACTCCAAAAGCAAAGTCAACTAAAACAGAAATAATTATGTGCTACTAAATCAAACTAATATATATATATATATATATATATATATATAAAGCAAAAGAAACTATCCTAAAGATGAAAAAGCAGTCCATCAAAATGAGAGACAATATTAGCAAAGCATGTATCTGTTAAGCAGTTAAATCTAAAATTCAAAAAGAACTCATGCAACTCATTACTGAAAAAAATATCCAATTTAAAAATAAGAAAATGACCAGGGGCTCCCTGGTGGCACAAGGGGAGTTAAATCGTAGCACTATGAAGTTATCTGCAGCAAAAGGTAGATCCCCAGACAGGGAACAGTCCCATATGTTGCAGAAGACATCTCCTGTGTCACCCATTGCTCCCCTCAGCAGTTTATTTTAGTCAAACTGCCTATTCTGCTCCCCACTCTGTCTCTGGTGAATCTTCTCAACCCCATTCCTCTGTGTATGCATGAATACATCTTAAGGGAAAAAAGTATGAAAGTTACTCAAAAAATTAAGAGGGAACTAAGAGATGCGTGAAATGACGTATGGTAGTCAAGAGAAACATCCAGTTATAAACAAGTTATGAGGATATAATACACAGATTGTGATTATAGTTACTATATTCTGCCCAGTGAAGAGATCTTATTGTACTTATTAAAAGACAAAAATTACTGTTCTTATGTATGATTCAAATAACCAGAAGTACTTTGATCAGTTACAATACATACATATAATTTGCATATTTTGTACACCTGAACTAATAAAATGTTACACATCAGTTATATCTCACTTCAAAATACTTATCAGATGTACAGCTAGAGATGTTTACTAGGAAAATTATGGCTGGACTTTAAAATAGTTCAATTTAAAAGAAAAGGCTTTAAAAATATCATTGATACCATGCAGTAAGATTATCTAAATATGGGTAATTGTAAAAATTAGCTGGTTTGTATATGTTAAACAATGTCCACTAACAGTTTTTTTTTAATAGTACAATTTAGAGTATGCCAGATAGTTATTCATTATGATTCCCTCATATGAAAATAAGAGTAGAAATCAAAGGTAAATTTGAACTTTATTACTTGGGAAACTAATGATACTGCCTATATTTCTGTAAAAATGAGTTGTTACCACTGGAAACAACTGTGTTCTTCTATCTCTTTTTATCAGAGTTCAATTCCCAAGTCTGGAATACACTACTGCTGACTGGGAGATATCATTTTATTAGAAATCTGAGCAAGACTTTAATCTCTAAATTTTTCAATTTAACTTAATCACAAAATGCATGATACTAGGAGATTAATGACTGATAAAATAGTGCTATTAGTAGTATACCCCCCATATATTTTGAAGGTGAAATTCATGTACCAAAACATTTTATCTATGGGAAACATGAATTTTATAATCCAAAAGCTGTCTTATGCATAGACATATATTATTCCCTAGTAATTAGAAGGTAGATCTGTTTTATTCCAAATTTTATGTAGGTTCGGGATTTTTTTTTAGATGTGAACTTACTTTATCTCTTGTCCACTCATTTTGTCCTAATATGTTCCTACTTTAAATCTCCTTCTCATCTATAAAATTGGTTCTAAATTTATGTTAGTATTTCTATAATTTTGTAGCAGCTCACACTTTTCTTTTTCCAGAGTCATATAACTCTATACTTTTTTTTTTGAGGCATTTATTGTAATTATAATTCTGTGATAAATGGTAATATATAGCATACAAAATACCATGAAGTTTATTTTGGATATTTTTGTAAATGATGCAATCATTTTCAGGGGTTTGAAAAGCAAATATAAATCTCTTCCAGCAATGCTGTGTGTAATTAGATTGAGTGTTGGTGGTTGGGAGGCTGGGTGGGTCATTCCATGGGCATATAAATCTTAAAATCTATATTCCTATGTAAAATATTACTCAGCAATCAAAGATAAACTCATGCCATTTGCAACAACATGGATGGAGCTGGAAGGGATCATGCTCAGTGAGATATTTTTTTAAAAGATAGGATAGTAAATATCTGTTATGAAACTATCATAATGCTAATTTAAAAGTTGGGTAAAGGCAATACTCAAGAAAAGCTAATCTTATACAAAGATAAATGTGAAAACTTTAATAAAAGATTATCAAATAGGCCCTCCCTGGTGGCGCAGTGGGTTAAAGCACAGCACAAAGAAACTTAAGCCACTTCCGCATGAGTTCGATTCCCGCCTGCCCCGGAGGAGATCCACATGGCGAGCCAGACCTCTCCTGACCCGCCCGCTGCTCCCCTCAGCAGTGTACTTCGTCGCTCTGCCTGTTCTGCTCCCCTCTCTGTCTCTGGTGAATCCTCTCACCCTCCGCATCTCTGGCCTGTACCCCAGTTCTGTATGAATAAATAAATCTTTAAAAAAAAAAAAAAGATTATCAAATAAAAGACACTCGTTAAAATAATGATAATGTTTATAAATATTAAAATAAGAATGCATCATGATCTTTACCATAGGATTATCTCAGTTTAATAAAATAAATTTATTAGTGTAATTACTCACATAAACAGATTAAAGAAGAACACTTACGATGGTCTCAAAAGATTTGCAAAAGTTGGGCCCTCCCTGGTGGCGCAGCTAGTTAAAGCACTGCAATGAGAAGCTAAAGCACTGCAATGCTAGTTAAAGCACTGCAATGAGAAGCTAAAGCCACTTCTGCATGAGTTTGATCCCCACCTGTCCCGGAGGTGACCACATGGTGTGGCAGACCTCTCCTGGCCCGCCCGCTGCTCCCCTCAGCAGTGTACTTCGTAGATCTGCCTGTTCTGCTTCCCACTCTGTCTCTGGTGAAACCTCTCACCACCCCTGAGCCTCTGGCCTGTACCCCAGTTCTGTATGTACAAATAAATAAATTCTTAAAAAAAAATAAAAAAAAATTAAAAAAAAGATTTGCAAAAGTTGATAAAATTCAATACATTGTTTATTAAAGAAAAAGCTCTTAGTAAACTAGAAATAAAGAGAAATTTCTCGATTTATAAGCTATTCACCAGAAATCTCCATTAGTCATTTTAACTAAGATACTTTACAAGCAGGTCTCCGAGGTGACACAAGGGGTTAAGTCTCAGCATTATGAAGCTATTGCCAGCCAGTGCAGCGTGAGTTCAATCCCTGGCCAAGGAGGTGACCCACATGGCACACCAGACATCTCCTGTATTGCCAATGCTCCCCTCAGCACTATATTTCAGTCAAACTGCCTGTTCTGCCCCCTACTCTGTCTCTGGTGAATGCTTCCACCAAAAATTAAAATTTTAAAGTTCCTCTTTTACAGTATCCTTGCTATCTCTTTATCTAGTTATTAACTTTATCTGCTATCATTAATTGAAACTAACAAAATGGATTTTACAGATTTTATGGGTGTGTGTGTAGTAAGAAATTGTGTATGCATATTAATTGATTAGAAGATAATAGCTAATAATGAATGCTTTGTGAATAGCGAACAAAACTATGAAAATGTAGTGTTATTATTTTGTAATAGAATAATGGCAATGATTATTGCTAATGGTATTTTCTTTTCTTTTCTTTTCTTTTTTTTTTTAAGATTTATTTATTTATTCATACAGAACTGGGGTACAGGCCAGAGACTCAGGCGCGATGAGAGGCTTCACCAGAGACAGAGTGGGGAACAGAACAGGCAGATCTATGAAGTACACTGCTGAGGGGAGCAGTAGCTGGGTCAGGAGAGGTTTGCCACGCCATGAGGTCACCTCCCGGGCAGGCGGGAATCAAACTCATGCGGAAGTGGCTTTAGCTTCTCAGTGCTGTGCTTTAACCCGCTGCGCCACCAGGGAGGGCCACTAATGGTATTTTCTAAAACCTCATATGGTCAGTTTTGGTTTACTTTATCTAAACAGCTTGAAGTAAAAAAAACCACTTAAAATCTTACTTAATTACTGTATAATTTCTTTTTATTCCAAAGATTACACTTCTAAATTACTCTGGAAAAAAATCATTGTTATCAAATAGAGCTCCTTAATTTGTATCAGTGCTTATGTTTATGTTAAATATGGATATGTGTTAATTTTGTGAAATAGAGTAGTAATTTCTAGGGACATCTTACTCTGTATCATTCAGAAGCATAACTCTAGAGTTGCAAATGTAAAACAAAGCATTGCCCTAGAAAGTGAGCACTGATTAAAATCACAATATGCTCTTTTGTGGTAGTGTTTTTAATAAAATATTATCAGTGGTAAAATGTAAATAAAACAGCAAATTGCTTCATTCATCATGTGTTTTAAGCAGTTAAAATGAATGAACTCTCCTTTGAGAAAACATCTGACTAAGCAAAATAATGGTTATGAGTTTGAGAAAATGTTTAATGAACTTACTGGTTAAAATGCAGTTGTTATTTTAGAGCCCATTATTGTATGTTTTAAATTAATTGAGGTTCTGTACTCAGATTTCTTTTTCTTTTTCTACATAATACACCAAAATAAGTGACCTTAGTAACTCATATAGATACATGTAGTTGCTGAGTTTGGAATGCTGTTCGATATAACAACATCAACAAAAAGAGGATAAAGTATATCCATTAATCTTTATATCTGATTGTCTATTAGTTCAAAGGCAAAGAAGTTGTCAGTGATCAAACATGACTTTTTCAAACTGCTTACATTATAAATGTTCTGACTGGTACTCATCTCCTTTGTCTTTCTGTTTTCAAACATACCAATTTACTGTGTAATGGAAGTTAAATGATATTGCTGTCTACGCAGTGAAATATTTCAAATCATGTGTGTATTTTACTTAAGGCAGCAGGAGAAAGGATTTACTTTTAAAATGTAAGCCTTATAGCAACTTTATTGATAGTTGTCAAAACATGGAATAATCTAGGTGCCCTTCAGTAAGAGAATGGATGAATAAACTGTGGTATATTCAGGGAAAGGGACATTATTCAATATTAGAAAGAAATGAGTTATAGAGCCATGAAAAGAAGAGAATGTAAATTAATTTCACTAAATGAAAAAAAAAGTCAATCTAAAAACACAATGTGTGATTCAAACTATATGAAGTTCTAGAAATGGCAAGACAAGTGAAAAGGTGAAAAAGGTGATGGTTAGGGGCTGGAAGGGGAGGCTGAGTAGGCAGAACACAGAGGACAGTGTTTCAGGACAGTGAAAATGATACTATAATAGCAATAGGATACTTTATACATTTGTCCAAACCCTTAAGATGAACAACTAAGAGAACCCAAAGTTATTACTGTAGACTGGGTAATGATGTAGGTTCTTCAGTTATAACAAATGTTTCACTCAGTTGGGATTCATGGAGGTGACAGGCTATGTTTGGAGAATGGGCTGAGGGATATATGGGGGAAATCTCTCTACATTCTGGTCTTTCTTTTTTTACATCATTCTTCATTTGTGCATTTTTTTCATCTCAGTTGTAATCCCTGTGGACTTCCCATCACCAATTCACCCATGTGCCATCTTTGCTAAGAAACAAAAATTTCTCTAAAAAGAAACTATGAAAAAAAAATGTTAACTGGTTTCTACTAATGTCCCTAACACTTAAACTAGGACTTAATGCTAATAAATAAATAATACCAGATAACTCGGATTAAATGAATTGCTAATAATGTCAGGTCAATGCCAAGAATATTTGTTCCTGCACATTGTGGGATATTAGTAGATACAACTCAGTGTTTGCTTAAAGCTAAAGGGTAAGTAAAATAAGTACTTAGACTAAGGAAAGGCAAGCTGAGAAGAGATTAAAGAAAGTCTCTTTGGCCAGAAACATGTTAAAAGCATATGTCCATATCAGAATAATTTGGAGGGACAGTAGTAAGTTTTATCTGAATAGGAAAGATAGCAAAAGTGAATAGTTAGGTTTGAATCTAGAGCTGTCATTTTTCAGTCTGTGATTTTAGACAATTAAATTTATTTCTTAACAACCAATTCCTCTATTTTATAGAAAACTATGAACACAGTGGATATGAATATTATTTAAGTGGTGATAACTGGAAGTAATACAAAAAATTAATTCACAGGATCAAGATTTCTAAAGCTTAAGTGTGACATTGCTTTGCAGTCCTGATCCAATGGGAGCACAATACTATTTGATACATGATGGAAGCTGACAAATATGTGTTGAATAGAGAAGAATTTAGAGACATGAAAATATACATCGAATGATGGCCACAATGTAAGAATGTGGTCAGCCCAATTAACAGTCTGTTTTGTTGTTTTCTAAACCAGAGACTGATATCTGTGACTACTGTTTATCTTTATAGTTTACATTATATAAACACAAAATACTATAGGCTCTTCAAAAATGTGTTTGGTATTTTGACAAAGGAAGCATTAAAGACTAGTCATTATTATGTATCATATTTATTCAAACATAATTTGCCTATAACACGCTAGTTGAATATGTATGTTCATGCAGAAAGGTTACACTGATCATTCTAATTTCATATTTCTTTGATTTTTCAAATATCAGGTAAAGCCATCAAAATTATTTGGTAGTATATTAAAAATCCTGGAAAACATTTTTTTGTAAATATTTATGTTTGATTCGTGTACAGTAAAAAAAATCACTTTTTAGGGTGTGGCTTATTAGTTTAGACAAGTATATTACTATATAATATCATGATGAATATGGAGTTTATCATGTCCCAAAATCCACTGTAAAAGCAAGTTTTTGGTATAGCTTTAGAATTTCTTATAGATAAAAAAAATCTTGAAGAACACCCTGAGTGACTCATAATTTGTATTCATATGATGAATTTCATTAGCCTAAAAACACCGTTAGCTTCAAGACACAGAAGCAAGTGTAAACTTTAAATGGGAAAAATAAAAACTGTTTATTAGTGAATACAGATTGAGTGTCACATAAAGAGTGCCACTATCAAGAAGCACTGCAAAAATCATCACACTACTTACTCCTTTTTCCAAAACCTGCATTCTCTTGTAATCTCACCTGCTGCATACTATCTCAGACCACCTAGTTGCTCACTTGGCGATGACTGCTTCAAAAGGGAATCTTCAAATCAAAACATTCATATGATCCTGCACGCACATGGTTCCAATGTCCCTGAATTCCAAGGAAATTAGGTATAGTCAAGGAAGTGAATCGGATTATGTGGTCAGCAGTGCATTTAAAAAACAGAGGATTGTCTAATACCCAATTCTTAAAGTTTAGTAAGCATCTGAAACAAAAGTGAAACTATCAAAGCCAGGGGAATAGAGAGACTCTTATTTCAGTAGTACTTAAGGGACTAAAAGAAAGGATACTTCCTAATAATAATAATAATAACCGATGATAAAATAAACCAATGTTCAGAACCTTGGACACTAAACAGGGCCGACTGATTCTCTGCAGGAGTTTTGAAAAATAATCGCGATAAATTAGGATAAGTGGAACACACTAAGAAATATATGCCATTTTGTTGCATGACATTGACAATTCAAGCAGAACAAAGTTTAAAACTGAGTTCCGGGGCAAATTTTATTGATGATATTACATTTTTGCGATTACCTGCTGCAGTTGGTGGAATAATGTTTGTTTCCCTATAATATCACACAACTATTAACAGTGGATTTGAATGTTAAGATCATCTTCAATTAAAGTGGTATATTCTCTTTATTTTGCTTCTGAATTGCTTGATAAGGAAATTGTATAAATGCAGTCGCCACTGCAATTTTACACAGGTGTTCATAAAAAAAATCTGAAAATTGGAAACAAATTGGGAAGAGAATGTATTTTACTTTTCTTTCCTTTTTCAAGGAAATTCAAGATGAATTAAAGAAACATGAGGAACACAGTTACTCCTCCTACATAAACCTCACAACAAAAAAAAATCAATGATTCTGTTTGAAATCCATAAAACCTCACAGTGGGAAACAATAAGAACTAAAATGTTTGCAAAATATTTTTTTAGAATCTAAATTCTACCCCCAAATTATAAGTATTATTAGATTTATGAAAATGATTCCTTACTCAGTAAAAAAGAAATAAATCATTGCCAAGGAGTCATTTTTATAACTATATTTATATTCATTATGTAGATTAAAAATTATAAGCCATCTGCCAGGTTCTCCTCTTTTGGTCTCAGTGGTTCTTGGTACATGAAATGAAATCTATTAAAACACACACTCTTATACACACAAGCAAACAATAAGTGTTGCTACTTTGTGACACAAACACAAGCCTGATAAAATTGAAACCAATTATGACTCAATAAATAGTCAACTAAAATTGCTAAATATATCAGTGGGTGTCAGAAAATAATCAAAATTAGTACAATAAAAATCCTGTGCTGATCAAAGAGTTAGGTCAGAACATCTTTAATTTCAGTAGTTGGGCTATAAAACCATGGACAGAGTATATGCTTCAACTGCAATAGGATTACTTGTAAAATATTTATGTTGTGTCATCTAGTGAACCCTCTTTCCTGGAAAAAAATGCTGTGAGTTTCATTCTCAATCCACATCCAGGTCTTAGTAGATGCTTTTAGTTATAGTCAGTGTAATGGCTAAAAACTTCAAAAAATAGATTTCAAACCTCATTTCAACAAATATGTTGAGCAAATAGATGTATAATGTAATTAAATTCCATATTATTCAGAGACAAATTACTATTTGCAATTATATAGGCCTATTTTTTTATCCTTTTTTTTTTTTAACCTCTGGCTGCTTGCATCTGCCATTTTATAGTTCATTAGCACCTTCAACTCTAATCAGCAGAAGAAATAGACATGAGTCAAATCAGTCAATTTTACAGTGTTGTATCATTGACACTATATGCTTGATGAGATATGCAATTTGAAACTAATACAATGGAATCAAGTGATTTTTTATGAATTTCAAATAATTTTCTATGTCATTATGAAAACTCAGAAATTAATCACAATACAACAGTAAAAAAAAATTCTCCTGCTGAAATTCCTCCAATTACAGTATTATGCATTGTTCACTGGTATATGGTATAATGTAGACACATGAAACACATAGAATGTACTGGTTTAAAATCATGGAAAAGACAAATATCATTAAATTTAAAATTGCCTGATAGCACCAATAACTCACTATCTCTTTATTATGTCTGAATGTCATAATGGCCATATCTTGTCCAATTTAGTTCTTAATATATTTTTAGATTACTTATATACTATTTACACAGATATTTTCATTCCTAAGATGTCACTTTTCAAATATATATTTTTAACTAAGAGGAGTGGACAGAAAGCATAGTAAAATTTCTTTGGAAAGTCTATAAATAATTAACCACAAATTAAAATGAAGGAAACAAATATAGATCTGTAAACATAGATATATAAATATGTATAGAGAGAGCACAAGTGACTTATTAAACTTCATATTCAATTGTGATATTTACATTTAAAGTATGAAAATCTTTACCATGTATTAGCTTAATGCCCAGGGCATATTATTCTAGAAAGAACATCTTTTATTATTAAGATTACATACATATGTATATATGTTTATTTATTTCACTTATAGATTCAGGGTGGGAGATCCCTTAACTCAGTGCTACTTTGTCTATTTCACACATGTCAATCTAACAGCATCCCAAAGGAAGCATATTCCATTTCAACTGTGTACCAGCTTCCCCATGCACTTAAACAACAAATCTTTTATATTTCAAAGGGCCCCTGTGTATACTGCTAGACATTGGGTCATTTCATCTCTTTCTGTCCATATTAGTTTAGCATATAGTAACTTGATTTATGTAATGCCAAAGTCCAGCCTATATCATTTAGGGTATCTACTGCTCAAACATTTTGTTTCCCACTTACCTGAAATGTTACTGGACTATTATTTTGCCATCACAGACTCATACTTTCTACAAGGGAGTAACTGAAATTAGCGTTTTTCTTCCTTCCTTTCCATTCCTTCCATTCCTTCACTATCCATTCTTGAAATTTATTTACTTATAGTATCCTACTCCTTTGTCAAGGTATTCATTGATAAAATTTGTCATGATAGGCCCTTTTCTAGAATCTACCTAATATTAATATAGTCACCTCTCTGTGATTTACTCACCCAATGTTATCCTTATTCTCTGAAATCACCTCTTACTTACCCAGTTCTTATATCTAACTCATTTATCTTTAGAAACATTTCTCAACACATATCCTTCTCTCATGTTTTGTGTATCTACCTATAATATTTACAGTAATGAAAATATTAGCATGATGGCTTATTTTCAAGTTCTTGAGTAACTTTCTTTGCTTTTCTATGGACCAGAATTCCTCAGAAAGACTCAGGGACACAGCAAATGTCAGCCATGGCCCTAGATAGTAAACACTCAGTAAATGCTAGTTGAATTGATTGAGGATGACTGAGTATCTTTGAGTTGTCACAGGTATGAAAGTAGATGTGAAAGTACCTGGGTGGACCTGGGTGACTACTAAGGAGAGAGCAAGTAAAAGACAGGAAGGATGATGGGTGTGTGTGTGTGTGTGTGTGTGTGTGTGTGTGTGTGTGAATATTATCAGGGAGAGAAAATGATAATAAGGAATATTAAAAAGGAGAGCATCTCTGAAGAGGAGTTCTCAGAAGATGATGTAACATTAGGCATTCCAGAAATTTTTTTCATTTCTGGACTTAAAAAGGAACATCTTTCTCTAACCTATTATAATTTTTTTTGATTAGTACATGTACTGTTCAATAAATAATAAAAAATGTTTGAATAAACAGGAAAACAAGAAAGTAAAAATATGATTTTTTAAAAATTTATTTGTAAATAGTTTTGTTAAAATGGAAACAATTTATTGAGTGCAGGTAAATCTTACCAGAGAATGTAGATACTCATTTTTAAAATATTTTCTTAATTTTAAAGAAACAAAATACACATGCATGGTTTGAATTTGTGTATACATATCTCTCTATTTGTATTCATATACATATGTTTGGAAATATATATTCATAATTTAATACCCAATTGAAAATTTGCTAAATTGTTGTGCACATAAATTTCAAACAATTCACTGATACACACACACACACACACATATCCAGGCACCCCAAAGCTTAAAGAACCTGGCCATACTATAAAATACAGAACAGTCAAAAAAAGGGAAATTCTAAAAGGTCTACATTTTTAAGTTCATGGTGGATACCAAATAGCAAAATGATATAATATAATCCAAGATAAAAATAGAGATGTCATCTTGATAGTACATTTTCCTATAGTTATTCATCACATCCTAGGAATGCTTTAGTGCCTAAAGTTATTCCCAGAAGCTTCTGGCTTCCATGCCAAGAACTCTTATGCCTCAGTGCTTCCCCTTGAATATCTTGTTTCCAACAAGGTTTTGTCTTTTACCAAGAATATGAGAACTCAGATGGACCCTGGAGCCATGAAGGAAGAAGGCCTAGAGAATAAGAAGTGTTGAGGACTGTGGAGAACTCTGAACTTCATAGGCATGTAAAGTAAGCAAGTGCTATTCAGAAGAAGCCTACTGTACTAATGTATATATCTTGGGCTAGGTTTATGAAAGTACATTTTTAAGGTGTCTCATTATTAAAACACTATAGAAACAATAAAAATGATCACAAAACTGCATGGTTAAAACAAAAAGCTGTATACCACGTGTAAGTAAAAAAAAAGGTTTTGGGAGCATATAAAAGTATTAAGAAGTCAAAGTAATTTCAGTCAAAAAAGAAGTGGCAAAAATGAATGTTGCAAAATTGAAAAAATATTCCTACAATATATGTTCCAACTATATTGAAATAAAACTTCAGTTCTATTAGCAAAATACATATTTTTAGTTACTATATTGACGGATATTGTTTATGATTTGTCATTAAACCCAGTTACTTAAATATTAAGAAATAAAATGATTTAATATTATTTTTTCTGCCAAAAATATGAAGGTGATTTCAATAGTCCCCATTTTTAAGTTTAAGCTGGCAGCCAGCAGTTGAAATTGACATGTGAGAGTTCTAAGTCCCAGATGCTAGCTGCCAACAGCCTTTTTGTTCTTGTTTCCTTGGAAACGGAGGTTGGTTTCATGAAAACAAGGTAAGTACAACTTTTACAGGAGAGAAGTGGAACACTCCTTTGTCAGCTTGCTGGCTCATAACTGTAAGTGCAGTTTCCAAGAAATACTGAGTTGGAAGCCAGTGGAAGCATAAAGAGTGTATGGCAAAACATCAGTACATTTGTTTTTCCTGTTTACATTTAATATGGGGAAATGACCCAATAAAATATTTTAGATTATAAAACCATCAAGACTTTGTCAAATCTAAAACAGTTGTTTTTAAGTAAAAGATATGAGTGACAGCAATTCTAACTGTGTGATGTTTTTAAGTCTTCAATAAAACTAAGTAGATTATTATTGAGTGATAATTTGGATCAACATTTCTGAGCTAGGACTTCTAATTGGCAAGAATAACCCTGCAGAGACTCTGGGAGGAGGAAAGGATGAAAGAAAGTGAAAGAAAACACTCCTGTCAGTGGTGTTTTGCAAAACTTCTGGTGATATTTATAATGTTATAGTTTACTGTCATTTTAGTGATTTCAAACTTTTCTCAATCAGTTGATTTTTGTTTAAGTATTACCAGCTCACCATATGCAAAATAATCTTCATATGATGGCCCTTTCTATAAAATATGAGAATCTAAATAGTCTTTGAATGTTAACAATAATTCTTTTTTTAATACATGGTTAATTCACCCACACATTACATAATAAACTTGAAGATATAGCAAAATTTAGAAAATAATTTCATTTAAAAGTTTTTTTAACAATTAGAACTGTTATTTTAATCTCAACAATTTATTTAGAAATCTTAATGATTTATTTAGAAAAAAAATCACCTTTTAAGACTTGAACCATATTGCATGGAGATTCTTGTATCCCTGAAGTCAATTGCAGACTAACACAAAGGCTGTAAAAGCCCATGACTACATCTGTTACCTGCTTAGGTGTCTTAAGAGCACGTTTATGTTTAAAAATTGGAATTTCTTTGCCTCTATTACAGTAATGATGTGGAAAAATGTTATCTGATATTTTAAGAGCAACTGTCTCTTTAAACTCATGATAAAACCCAGTTCTTAAAGCTAATTTCTATTTCAGTGAATCAAAGAACAGTGATTAAACACGAGGTTCCTTCAATGATGTTCTATCACAGCCTTCATGTTTCCCATCACACTACATATGGTCCAATTGTTTACAGATTACAAAAAAAAATCCCTGCTCAGATGTTAAAACAAGATGTTTTCTTCACTTTCAAATGGCAGGCTGACTGCCAACTTTTACAATTAGTTATTCTGTGCAAAGAAAAAAAAGTTTAATTATCACAATTTCTTCTGTTTGGACATCACCCCGTGATGGGTTATCAACCTGAGACCTGATAGAAATGAACTCCAGTCAGTGACACTGGGAGAAGGCTCTTGGGAGGATAGTTTTTTGTAAAGGAGAGGGAATAGCAAAATAAGGAGCGCAGAGTGTCTTCGCCAGAAATAGGTATCACAACATCAAGGCAACCCAGCCACCTGCCAATGACGATTCCCTATGGCACCGTCTGGCAGGCAGAATTTCACAGTGTTAAACAATAGTGCTACACACACCATGAGTCTCCTATCAAAGGGTCACTGATTCTTTAAAAAAAAACTTGCTGACGGAGGTAGACTTATTATGGCAGGGCAACAAATTGGCAGTAGAATGACTTGCATTTAGATGCATGGTTTTTGCATGAACTCAAAATTGGGGTTCTCATTCCTTACAGGAATTACTTGGATGCACATAAATTGTAACCATATGGTTACATGGAAGTTAAAGAAACTAGATTAATAAGCATATATTTAGAATTCTATGTATTTTGTTAAGTCAGCTTCTATGTATTTCATTAATTCAACCCACAATGCCTGTCATAATTGATTTAAAATTATTATTGAATAAGTAATATATTCATAATTCTTATAAAGAGTCCCAAATTCCAGGATCATAGCAAATAGACTTAAGGGAATTAAGTTCTTTTAACCTTTTTGATAGACTTTCAGCAGAATTCTCTATTGAGAGAGTTTTAAAAATTGCATTAGAGAAATATAATAAATATATGTTTTAGGAAGAGTTATGCTAATATGGTGTTTGATGCAGTTTCCTTTATGTTATAATGTCTGTTTATCATCAAAAAAAAGTTTGAATTGTCCTGTTATGAAAATATTTCAACAAGGGGAAGGTGTAAGAGCTGCTTTTCATAATCCTTTATTAGTTCTAGGGACATGCATCTCATCAAAATAATGTAAATCTATGTAAGCTGCCATTTAGCAGTTGGAAATATATGTAAGCACCTAAAATGGGGAGGGGATATTCAAATGGTAATAGACAGCATAATGGAAACTGATATTCTGTCACATAAACGCTGTTCCCATTCCCAAGAGCTTTATTTATTTATTTGTAAAAGAACTGGAGTATAGACCAGAGTTGTGGTGAGGGGAAGGATTCATCAGAGACAGAGTGTGGAGCAGAACAGGTGGATCTACTGATATCCACTGCTGAGGTGAGCAGGAGGGACACAGGAGAGTTCTCCACCATCTGTGTGTTAGCTCTCTGGCTGGGTTTTGAACTCAGGCCTTACTGGAGACAGTGCTAGGACTTAACCGCTATGCCACTGGCAAGGCCCATTTCCAAGAGTTTCATTATTACCCCATCATAATAATAAATAATTGGCCTCGTGTTCTGTATCTATGATTTACTATTGTTAGTAAATCAACCTAATGAGTTTGCATCCTTCTAGAAAAAATGAGGAATTTAGGTTTAATTACCACCTGTCTGTCCCATACCTGAATTTTATTAGTTTTATTATAAAGTTCATTTCTGCAAGCGATTCTTATTTTAAATTCTTTGATTTGATTTTTTAAGGTGCAAATATTTATTATAATTACTTATTTGGATTCTTAATTTTGGAGAACAAGCCATTTTTGTTATCCACTATTTTCATTTCTTTAAGATTCCACAGATTCTGGCTAATTATTATCATCTTCACATCTATGTTTTAAAGAGACTTCAGGTATGTCAGCAGATTCATCTGAATTTTAATTAAAGAAGGCAGTAATATTCTCTTTATAAAGATGTAAAACATTACATATAATACTGTTACATTCTTTGACTGCACAAATATTTGAATATCATAAAGTTGTGATACAATAAATACCAAGAAATTTCACTTTAGTTTAGTCTCTAAAATAAGTGAGATGAGAATATTACTAGTTATTATTCCAAAGAAGCATATATACAGCTGACACACACTGAAAGATGCCCAATATTATTAGTAATAAAGGAAATGAAAATCCAAATCATGAGATATGAGCTTCTACCTGTCATAATAGTTATCACTTAAAAAAACAAAGAAAGAGCAAGTAGTAACAAATGTGTAAATAAATAAGAATCCTCATGCTCTGTTCACTAGAATGCAATTTTGGATAACCTACTGTAGGAAATAATATGAAGAGTCCTCAAAAATTTACACATGCCAAATCATTATGAGGTATATCTGAACTTAATATAATGTTTTATTTTAGTTATATTTTTTAAAAAAGCCTAGTACATCCTGTGTACTATATAATAGATATGTGGGTATATACTACAACTGACATTTAAAGTTGCAGTAAGTGACAGCTAATAATTCTTTTTAAAATTTACTTAAACTATCTCTTCACAATGAGAATATATAAAGTGGAAATTGGCTCAAAATGAAATTGTCTTGCAGAAACCAAATCCCATAGTCTTTTTGTATTGTTCATTCATTATTTATCCATTTATTAAATTATTTATGTATTTACTAAATGTCAGTATTGAATTGTAGATCAAGGGTTGTATGTCAAACTAAAGACTTAATTGGATAGTAGAATTATCACTGATCAGTTCCCAAACATAAATTCTTGACTAATGAGAGGTTACTCTAACCAAGTACTGAAGCTCTTTTCTAATTGCTGAGTCTGTTGACTATTGGACTTCTTATTTTTGGGCAGAGGGGATGAGCTATAATCTTTTCTACCATTTTCTTTCCTTTTCTAAGTCCTCCATTACTAACTTTTTAAAATATGACCTATGGATTGTTACTTCTTAAATTAACTTTTATACCAAGAAATATGCTGTCTGAAAAAGATCTAGAAAAAGGCAAACTTTATTGGTGGATTAATGGAGACTTTTTCCCTTAAAAGTTCACTAAAACCTATTTTCCTACATTTTTAAATTAATATTTTAAGAAGAAGTTGATTTTCCAGTAAAGGTCATAATTAACATAAACTTAATAAAATTTGACCAGACTCTCATGCTTACTTATGTAAGTTTCATTAGGAATATCTTTTATTCTAAAATATTAGATCTAATTAACCCAAACAAAATTCTTGGCATGCTGAATGTACGACATTCAACATAGTTTTCTACAGTTTACTTTAAATTTGGAGGGTGAATCCAGGCCATTAAGCCTTGGCTAGCAATTACTCATTCTAGAATCTTGAATAATTTATTTCTGAAAATAGTATTCAGAAAGTACATGTCACATATTTTGCTAAATAAGTGGGAGTAAAAAAGTCTGAGGGTGCTATAACCATTTGGGCAGTGCTCAATAGAGAATGGGTCATTGTTTGTGGGTTTTCACCCATGCACACAATTGAAAGACCACTCAGGTTCAGGAACAATGAGGGTGTTTACTTAGCAAACAAGGGTTACAAAGCATTATTAAGACTATTGATAATGTTAGTGAAAATTTTCTCAGTTTTTGTGCCCCCCAATTTTCTCAGTTTTTGTGTGTGTATACACCCATGTTTATGAAATTTTTGTTTTTATGAGTTTAGAATTCTAGGTCTTTTTAAATAGTAAAGGTATCATTACTTTTTATACTTCTTACAATGGTTCTGATTAAAAATTTGTTTCTCTAATATGATTTTTCACCATTATGTTCATGTTTTTCTGTTGATCACCAGTTTTCAATAATTTGTGTTGACATACCTTAATATAAACTTATTTATGTTGCTTATGAAGCATTTTTTTATATTTTAGATATTTGTTTATAGTAATAGTTACATCAAAATTGGAAAATTTTAGCCAGAAATTTAAGATTTTTTTCTGTTTCCCATTTTTTTCTGGGAATCCAATTAACTGTATGTAGAATATTTGATACTATCTCACGTCTTACTTCCAATTTCCCTGTTTTGTGTCTCTGTAGAGTTTGACTAATGATAATGACAACTTCTATAACTTCAATTTCACTAATACTTAGGGTTACAAAGACAAATTTTCTGTTAAGCTCAGTGTTTTTACCCCTTTATATGCTGTACCTTTTTTTAATCTCTAGATATTGTATTTAGGTTACTTGTGATATTTCTCATTCTTTTATTCCTTTGTGTCACATTTTCTTATATCTACTTGGTCATGGTCACATAGAGTAATTATTAACCCTTTTCATTTGGGGAGTATTCATATGTCAAGATTTTAACCCTCAAGTTGGCAGTGTAAAAGATAGGGATTTTGAGAGGTAATTAGCTAATGTACAGGAGTGGGTTCTTCATGTGTGAGATTAATGCCCAAATAAAAAGAAACAAGAGAGGGCCCTCCCTCGTGGCGCAGCGGGTTAAAGCGCCTTACTAAGAAGCTTAAGCCCCTTCCGCATGAGTTTGATCTCCGCCTGCTGCAGAGGTGATCCACATGGCGTGGCAGACCTCTCTGACCCGCCCGCTGCTCCCCTCAGCAGTGTACTTCGTCGATCTGCCTGTTCTGCTCCCCACTCTGTCCCTGGTGAATCCTCTCACCCTCCACATCTCTGGCCTGTACCCCAGTTCTATATGAATAAATAAATAATAATAAAAAAGAAACAGGAGAACTTTCTCTACTACATGAAGATATAAATAGTAGTTCAGAAGCCAGGAAGAGTGCTCTCATCAGGCAGCAGAGCTGTAGGTGCCTTGAACTTGGACTTCACAATCTCTGAAATTTGTAGCACTACCTTTTCTGTGCTCTTTTCTTTACACACACACACACACATAATACATATTACATTATTCTTCATTTTGTACATTTTTTTTCATCTCAATTGTAATCCCTGGGGACTTCCCATCACCACTTCACCCATGTGCCATCACCATAGTCCCATGGGCTCTTCCCACCCCCTTTTTGATATTGTTCCCTTCTCCTCCCCTGTAGAATGGCTCTGGTTTATAGTTGTTAGTTGAAGTTCTTTTCTACTTTGTTACAGTTACTAAATTACCTGATCCCTTACACTCCTGCTATGAGTGAAACTATCTGGTATTTTTCTTTTTCTTTCTGGCTACTTCACTAAGCATGATCTTTTCCAGTTCCATCCATGTTGCCACAAATGACATGAGTTTATCTTTTTTGAATGCTGAGTAATATTCCATTGCATGTTCTTTTCTTATAACAGCACAAAGTGGCAGATACAGCTGCTTTAATGTTCTTATTTTTAATACCATTTTTGTCATCTCTGAATCTGTTTCTATTAATTAATTTTTCCAATATAGGCCTGTTTTCTGCTTATTTGTATGACTGGTATTTTTTCAAGTATTAGATGTGTTTTTTTATATTGTTGACTGCTATATTTTGTTGTCATTATTGAGAAAATTATTGAGTTGTATTCTGTTTTAAAATTAAGTTACTAGGAATCAGTTTCATCCTTTTGATATTTCTTTAAAGGTGTGCCAGAATAGCTCTGAAACATTATTTAACCTGCAGATAATATATGCTACTATTGAAACAGTATTATGTGACTCTATCAATGTTCTGTATGCCAGAACTCCTGTCTTCTCTAGTTAGTTAGAACACAAACTATTCCATGCCTTTTCAGATCTTTTCTGGTGATTATTGTCTAGCCTCAGTAGTTACCACTCATATAAAATACCTTTAATTTTTGGTATTTTAGTTATAATGTATCTTGGTGTGCTTCTATTTGGATTTACTTTGTTTGGAACTCTTTGAGTCTCTTGAATTTTTTATTTAAACTGTTGTATTATTTCTCTCTGTAACTTCTGGTTATTTTATTTTATATACTTATTGTATTTACTTCTCTTTTTGTTCATTTATTGTTTTCTTAATGTAGGTAAGCATCACTAAGATTATTGTTCCGCAGTCTTCCAGAAGTTTGGTTATTTCTGCTATATTAGGATTTTCCCCAGAGTTTTATCTTCCAAAAATTGAAGTGAATTCTTCTGCCTCCTTATTCTGTTTGGTGCTCTATGATGGACTTTCTTTCCAGTGCTCCTGTAACTTAATTTAGCATTATAGTCAGCAGGGTATTCATTTCAATACTGTGTTTTCTGTTCATGTTTTGGTTGAAATCCTCTTACAATGAGAATGCTGAACAATAAGATCAGTGTCAGATGGAGGTCTAAAAGCAGTGCTCTATGAAAAGACCAACTTAAAATGACACTTAAGCTGCCGTCTAGCTTTGAATTCTTAGATATTTTTGGCAGTGCATTTCCTCTGTGCTTCAAAAACATACAGAGGAACAGGCAAGTGGGTCTCCGCAGGCACAATAGGAAACTGCTGACTGTGTAGTATTAATTGGCCTTTGTGCATTTTCCCGAGTTTTATAAGAAAAGAAAAGTGTAACTTCTTTGAATCAAGTCCGTAAGTCAGTCCTCCAAGCCTGGCCCATGGCAACGGACACCCTGCTGTGCAGACCAAGGAAACTCCAAATCTAGGGCTAGAGGTGAGCAAAGACTCTTGGAAAGCATGCCCTAAGATCTGATCTGAGGACTGTGCACCTCCTTATCAGCATGGCCTGAAAAATACCTTTTGGGATCTCAGGGAGGTGTACTTCTGGTACTCAAATGAGATCTGAGGTAGATTATTTAGGGCCACTGGGGACAGGCTTATTTGAAGAGTTAGCCATGAAGAAACAGTCCTTATACCCAGTCTTTGGGGGTCCTACCTCCATTGGTCCAACAAGATGACACTGTACTAAGTAGAATTTTGAATGATTTTAAAGATTAAATATTTTGGAATAGTGTATAATTAATACAAAATATTAAGAACAACTTTTTTTTCTCCATTTTGGTGGGCATTAGAATTAATGCAAACTATCAAGAACAGTGTTTTATACCTGTTAGATAGGCATTAGACTCTCAGAATCTGAGGATAATAAGGCATTTGCAAATAAAATACCAAGTTATATCTTGCACGTCAGTCTGGGTAGGAGAAGAACTAGTAGTGCTTTTCAGCTCCTGAGAAGGCTGCCTAAAGATGTGGTATTAAAGGAATTTGCACAGGTTTTTCTTTGGAGGAAAGAGCTGCTTTACATATATGTAAAGTCTAAATTACTTAGTGTAAAAAGACAGCGTTTGTGTGTGTGTGTGTGAATAAAGTAACTGGCAGACTGAGAAAGCTTGGTATTTAATCTTAACTATAAGCAAGTTTGAAAAACATCTTCAAATATCAAGAAATGAACATGCTAAACAGTAGTAAATTGGCAGTAGTAAATTGACACTTAATGTCATTAAAAGAGAATGAATGTGAACCATAGAAGAAAGTTATCCTTATATTTCAGATGCTGGCTTTAATTTAAGAATGAATATTAAGAAATTAAAAAATACATATTTGTTGCTTGAAAAAATATGAAAAGGTTTAACTGAAAATTATACAAAACATATGCCATGAAAATACCTATTAAATATTTTTTAAGATATAAATCTACATACAGACTTCACATAAAATTGAAGTTTAGGTTTTACAAAATGTTGGTCAAATTTCAAACGGGGCCAAATACTACTATTTTAGATAACAAGAGTGGTATAGACAAACCTTTTTGTCTAAAATAAATATGAAAAAAATTTGAGCAGTTACATGTGTGTTTGGTGTGCATAAGTACAGTAACTATTTCAGTATTCACAATACTACTAAGTTTATTTTAGTAATGCTGAAATTAAACCATTTTGATAGGGATTTTACACAATAAAAAGGAATCATATATAGTAAAAGCTTTTGTCATCCATGTGATTAATTCATAATGCATACCACTTAATAATAAAATTGCTACAATGATCTGTTATCATTCCTTCAATTAAAATGGAAATAATACATTTCATAAGTATAAAATTAATATTCATTAGCAATCTATCAAATTAACTCATAATCATTGTGAATTTCTCAATTAGAATTGTAAACCCTTGTCTCACTCAGAATAATATTAACAGAATTTTTGAAACAAAAGTATAAAATGGATCTTTTAAAACACATCTGTACTAAGTTTGATAAGTAATGATTATAATTAGTGCTTTTGGTGAAGATTTTGTTAGAGAGTTCAGTTAGCTTCTGATTAAAAAGCCCATTTAAAATGTATACTGCTTATTAAGCAAAGTTGAAACATGAAATCTGATATAGGACCAAAGTATAATAAGATTTGATTTCGGAAGGATCTACTAAACAATTTATCCTTAGTAGACTTTATGTGTAATTTCACAGTATATGTATAGGTATGATTTAATCCAACTACCATATTTTTATAGATGAATTGATTAAGATGCATATACACATACATACATATATACATATACATATATACAGATATATGCACATCTATCTATGTATATATGCACATATATGTATGCATGTGTGTATATGTATGCATATATGTACGTGTGTGTGTGTGTGTTTGTGTGTGTGTGTGTGAGGGACAAACATGACCGGTATTTCAGATAACCAAGGCAAGGGCAAGACTCTATGTTATTGTCAAGAATCTGAAACAGGTGATACAAGTGTAGCAAAAGCAAATGGAGCACAGGATCCCAGGCCTTTTCTTATTAACCACTCAAATAAGGAACATGGTAGCTTCCAAGGTTACACATAATTCATATTTGACATTCATGAGGATAGGAATAAATGTCTGCATAACTGCACATAAATCATTCTAAAATAACTCTTTTAGACATTGACAATTAGAGTGGTAGTTAAAATGGAAACGATAAATCCAAACTCTTGATTTAGACTACAAAATCTGGAATGATCTGGCTCCACCTTAGTCAGTTGCTTACATAATAATGTACAGGGTTTCTTCAATCAGTAAAATTTCATTCCAACACACATATTTTTTAGTTGCTTCCTATGGATCTATAATTTTCCAAAAGTTAAGGGTTATTCCAGAAAGTGCTGTTAGTGTTTTCAAGGAACTAAGCAAAATGGAATACGGAATTTTCTTATTTATTTGAGGATATTAATTTTGTAGTAAGTGCAAACAAATTATTGAAAAGGTTTTAAGAGCTGTGACAAACATCTCTGCTATAGAAATACACAAGATAGGATCAGTTCAGGCATAGAAAAGCTAATCCATGTTTAAATTTTAAATGAAGAGTATTAATTGGGCAAAGGGTATTCTAGATTGAAAGTCAGCCCAACTCTCTTCTGAGATTTGGAGACCTTTATCACTAATTGCCTCCTTCACATTTCTTAAATATTCTGGTTTCATCAAACTTACAATATCATAACTAAATCAATAATCCCTTTCTTTCTTAAATCTGAGTTGCTCCATGCTACTCTTCTGAACAAGGTGGACTTGTGGGGTTATACTTTACCCGCCATCACATACTAAACTTGCATTCAGTGATCAGGTAACTCCAATGCAACTTCCTAATGATAATAATTCATTTTCATTCTTTAGGTTCCCATCCTTACTTTCACTAACCTTGGGTGGGAGCCTGTTATTTTTATGTGGATGACTGCAAATAGTTGCTAGTAGTTCTCTCTCCCTTAAATGTTACAAATCCATCTAATTTAGAATGTTATATAGCATTTAAAAATACAAATACTAACATATATCCTCTCTTTTAAAACTTTTAATAGTCCATCTCTTCCCTGAATAATATGGGTTTTGACTTACTTCTCAGGAACGTCATTTACTATCTAGCAATAAGGAACTTCTTTCATTTTCTTTAACCTAAAAGTTCTCTTTGTCTCTTGGGTCTCTATGTTTCCTTGTCCCTCAGCCTAAAATTCCATTAATTTTTCCCCTTTACTGGAAATATCCATTCAGTTCTGAGAATTCTGTTTAAATGACACATCGGAGAATAATTATTCCCAAGCCCTTCAATCTAGACAAGTTGTCCATCTTCCATGCTCCTGTTTTCTTTACTGCCCCTGTCACAACATTCATCCTATGTTTTGAAATTTTTAAAAGAAGG
This sequence comes from Condylura cristata, assembly GCF_000260355.1. NCBI lineage: Eukaryota > Metazoa > Chordata > Mammalia > Eulipotyphla > Talpidae > Condylura > Condylura cristata. The sequence continues at coordinate 25,370,589 of NW_004567108.1, read as the reverse complement.
GAATTATATGCTACTCTCTAGTTGTCCTTTGTGCCTGGTCCATGGAATAGGCTCAATTATTAAATGGAAAAATGACTTATGTTATGTATTTTCTTTTTATAAAGATTATGAATAAATGAGTGTAATATTTTGAGAACTCAGTTTTAAAGTTCTTTGGCTCAACTAGAGAGATTACATATATGCATATGTGCACATATATTTACTTGTGTGTACATTTATTGTACACAGTTACAATACATTTATTATGCTCACAGTACATGACATGCTTAGGATAGAGATGTGAAATCAACTTCATACATTCTGATATGTTTATAGAATCAACCTTAAGTACATAAGTACATATATGTAGATTTGTTTTTCTGAAGCAACAGAATAGTAGACTTTTTTTTTTTTTTAAAGATTTATTTATTTGTACATACAGAACTGGGGTACAGGCCAGAGGCTCAGGGGCGGCGAGAGGGTTCACCAGAGACAGAGTGGGGAGCAGAACAGGCAGATCGATGAAGTACACTGCTGAGGGGAGCAGCGGGGGGGTCAGGAGAGGTCTGCCGCGCCATGTGGTCACCTCCGGGGCAGGCGGGGATCGAACTCATGCGGAAGCGGCTTTAGCTTCTCAGTGCTGTGCTTTAACCCGCTGCGCCACCAGGGAGGGCCGAATGGTAGACTTTTAAATTAAATATATATACATAAACATTATAGGTTCATAAAATTGAAATGATATTCCACTTCACAACTTTCTACAGTTCTATTTCTTTTCTACTTTAGAATGTGTACTTCTTGACATCACTGTTTGTTCCTTATTCATCTCTGTATTTCTAGTCAGTGCCACCCATATATATATATATATATATATATATATATATAATTTATCAGATTAAAAAATTAAGCAAATGAAATAGAAAATTGTATTTTTGAATAATTTATCATTTTAAGCTTCTCAAAATTAAAATTTATTTTAGGAGAATACCTTAATGTGTTATGATACAGTAGAGTAAGTCATATCTTAATTTTGTCAATAAATAAAATTATTTGAAAGCATGGAGCATGTAAAAGTCTCATCAACCTCTTCTTTCCTCTACCATCTCAACTGTATAAAATCTTCAAATACCAGAAGATAACTTGTTCTAAATATAGAAACGCTCATGTTTTATACTTTGCTTTGAGTAGACAGGAAATTAGACTATTCAGCAGGCAGTAAGTGGTAGATAAAATTGTGACTAATCCCAGTTGCCCTCCACCCTCAATTGTTATTCACTAAATAGATTAAAATTTCCCTCTGCTGCAAAATTCAGCAGGAGAAGTGATGCCTCAGATTGATGAAGGTGCATACCTCTCCATATTTACAGTAACTTTTGAGCATGGAATAAACAGAGAAAATAACTTTGAATAATAAATTAAATGACCTGTTAAATAGATGTTGCAAGAAGTTAAGAAAATGGATGAAACTGATGCTTCACTAGACTAGGAGATAGTTAAAAGACCATGTTAAGACAAATATCAATTGGACTAGAAGAGAGACAATGAGATCATGAGAAGGAAAGTTACGAGGTTATGTGTTATTGGGTATATATGTTCATATATAGAGCATCTGATAGGTGTTTATAAACATGTTTGATCATATTTAACACCAGGATACAACTTCTTCACTAACAAATTTTGTTTACATGTGTTTGACTATGCTAAGTATTTGTTATAGTCTGTCAAAAGAAAATACAATATAAATATTACATAATAGATTGAGAATAATCCAGAAACTAAGAATCATACCTCTTTTTTTTGACGTCTCAAAATGTTCATCTTTTTATTAGGTAAGGGGAATCCTAAGTACATCTGTTTTAAATCTGCTATCAACTGGTGCTAGCCCTTGGGGGAATCATATAAATTTCCTTATATTTCATATGTAAAATGAGGCACTTCATTATTTCACTTATCAAGTTCTATGTACACAGTTACAATAAATTTATCATGCTCATAGAACATGATGTGCTCAGGATATGGATGTGAAATCAACTTCATACATTCTGATGTGTTTATAGTGTCGACCTTAAGTACATGTATATAGATTTATTTTCCTGATGGTGATGGAGTGGTAGTCAGATTTTTAAATTAAAGGTTCTTGCATTACTTATATACTTAGAATCAGTAAGTTAAGATAGACCTACTGAATAGGTTATTGATTATTAAAATAAAATGAAAGTAAATATGAAATGAAGGGCTTTTCTCTTTCCCTGTCATACAGATCACTATACAGACATGCTCAGAAGCCTGGAAAGTTTTTCCTTTTACAAATACATAGGATATTCAGTCTGACTAGTGCAATGCCATATATTTAAAACATTTTCCCTAACAAAAGCTAATTTTATATATTTCTTCTTTTTAAAAGTTCTCCAAATTTATCTTCAAAGTTGTAATGTCCAAAGAGAAATTCATAAAGATTTCTATTATTTCACTTACTGACCTGGATATACATCCCTTTGACCACTGACTCTCATCAGATGGTGCATACATGTTATTATTAATTTCTGCCAATTCTGGGTCTTTCCTGCTTTAGGAATAGGTCAGTGTATCCTTGTATTTGCTTGTCCCTCTGTGAGTAGCTGTTACTCTTTGTTTAGATTCTGGCGGTGCCAAACTGTTACTATTGTATTAATGTATTAATGGCTTTAAAAAGATTAGAGGTGCCACTTTAGTAAAGCATTTGCATATAATGACTATAAGAAACACTCATATTATAAAATTAAAGGAAACTGTCACTTAAAGAAAAGATTGTGGCAAATGCACATTTATTACTATTTAAGCAGATTATTGTTTCACATGTATATAAACAACACATATTGCTTATGTGACCAACATAATATATTGTTTTTGTGGCTGTAAAACTGGTAATTAAATTAGATGACCTAGTGAATTTACTACAATAGAGTGATTTAAGGAACTGATTTCAGTTCCGCATTTTAAACCTAGAATTGCTATTTTCCCCTATACAGCATGATGTTGGCAAGTGATTTATTTCATCTAGTCTTCCTATTTGTAAATTGGGTAGTAATACTTACTCCATATAGTATTAATGTGAATTAATGCAAAAAGCACTTAAGGGGCTTGTGCAATTGCATATATAAGTGACATAAAAACTGAACCTTTTTTCTTTCTGGTTCAGGTAGGAACTTTGGGATAATCAATATGAAGTATTCCAATATTACCAGGTGAAAATTTGGATTACTTAGACTGGAGTTGCAAAGGAAATGACTGGGTCTTTAGCTGAGCTGACACTCACATCCCACTTTATAGTTTTATATGCCTTTTTATGAGGAGCAGAGGACATCAGTAGCAGCTAGATGTGAGTAAGAGTATTTCATAAAGAAATTCTCATTGTGAAATCATTCTCAACCTCACCCTCAGCAGAAATGAGACGTCTTCTTCACACAGAGCACGTTTGACTTGTGCTTCCCAGAGTCTGTGGATCCCAGACCCTGGAGCGGTCTCCATACTTTAAAAGAGTGAATATGAGAGAAATGTGATTACTCTCCTATGAAGAGAGGAGAGAGAAGGAATCAGCTAGGTTCAATCACTTTACATCTCCTCCTAAGACATAGACAAGGATGCAGGAGTGTTTGCCATGAACTGTGAATGTGCAAATTGAGCAAAAACAGATTGAGTAGCACTAGCCACTAGCTCTAAGGGGTGACTGCTTCTCATGGATCATAATAAAGACAGATAAAATGCCTAGATCACATTAAATACGAGTTGGATTGTGTAGAGAGACATGATGACACCTCAATCTCCTCCTCCCCTCCCAGAAAAGGGTAGAATGAGGGAGAATGACTAGATTCCAAAACGTGCAGCATATATGTGTCTAGGTGGAGGAAAATATATTTCTTATATCACAGAGAGCTCACAGAAAGTTTTTTGTAGTCTCAATTGCACTCCAAGAGAAAAAGACAGCATAAAATACCCAGCCCAGAAAGAATCAGCTGTAATCATTAGTCAGAGCCTGAAGGGTCAATATTTTAAGACCACCTTGCTTGTTGGCCTGTTTCTCCACCAGTCTGCCTCCCCTCCTGCCACAACAGATTTGACTTGAGAGGCAAAGGTGGCAAATCTGGCCAAAAGATAGGATAAATGAGATGTTGACCTTTCTGCATTCTGGTGACATGTTTTCAAGCTCACAGTCCTGGACAAGGTAAGGAAGAAAGGTTTTTTTCAAATAAAGTTTAAGGGTTTCAAAGATCACCCTGCCTGACTCCATGCCAGCCATACAGTAGTGTAGCAGTCAAATTCTACTACTTCAGTAAAATTAAACAAGTTTACAAATTTACTCTATCAGTTACACTGGTAGTACTTCAAGCACTCACTCATGCCACATGACTACTGAATAGTGAAGGACAGCACACTTTTATTAGCACCAACGTGTTTGTGCATCTATACATACATATATGACAAAAATCTCTTGTACTCTATTTAATATTAGCAGACATTATTTGAATGATAAGAACAAATTGTAATACCTGTACATTTATTTGCCATTACATTCAACTTTTTGCCTCCTTTGGAAATTCTCATGTAGAATGAGAAAAAAAAAATGGTAAAGGCAGTTAAGTCACATAAAATAATCACATTCTAAATTGAAATAACTGTCCAAAATTACTTAAATATCACAACTAGTTGTACATAATCATTTATTTACAAACCTATTTTTTAAACTCTTATGAATTTGATTTGTCTTAAATGCTATAATAATCTGACCATCAACATGAATGATCAGGTGCTTAACAATTTTAATGGATTCTCATGGTTAGGTCAAACATTCCAGTTTTCTCTTTTACAATATGCATACCCTAGAACAGAAGGCAACTAGGTTAGTCCATTTACAAATATATTTGATCTCTCTCTCTCTTTTTTTAAAGATTTATTTATTTATGCATACAGAACTGGGGTACAGGCCAGAGCTGTGGGGTGGTGAGAAGCTTCACCAGAGACAGACTGGGGAGCAGAACAGGCAGATCGACAAAGTACACTGCTGAGGGGAGCAGTGGGCAGGCCAGGAGAGGTCTGCCACACCATGTGGGATGACCTCCAGGAAGGGCGGGGATTGAACTCATGCTGAAGTGACTTTAACTTCTTAGTGCTGTGCTTTAACCCGCTGTGCCACCATGGAGGGCCCTGATCTCTTTTTATCCTTTATTTCCCTAAGATGTTAATGTGACATTTTATAAACATGAAATACTTCATCATAAACACTGATCTACCAAAAAAAAAATCTTAGCACATTACTCCATAGGGAAATAAGTGAAAGCTTTCTGCTGAAAACATATGGCAAATTCACAAATAGTACTCTTGCAGGTGTTTTGAATAGAAGTAAAGTTGGTTGTAAATCTCTAGGAAACTGATAGCAAGTTCATGCTAGAAGCTGCAGCACCTAATGCCCCGTCCCTTCCTTTGAAGAAATTGGAAGTTGAAGCTCATTGTCACTTTTGTGGGTGGTAAGATAAAACCAGAATTACGAAGGTGGGATTGGAGATTGCAGTAACAAATTCACATACTGAACCTGGAATGTGTTTGCTTGGAAAATTTGGATAAATTGTCTAACATTACTAGGTTTCATTCATATCATTCCTACGTGAGAATACTATTATAATATTAGCCTCATATTTTTCTTATGAGATAAAAGATGTTTGTGACATATTTGGATTATGTTAGTGATCATTTTGCTTCTTAATCACCTAGTGGCCTAGGTCTTACTATGATCACTGAAAGTCATATACAAACTAAATTATGTCATCAGCCTTTCACCTCCTTCTCTGTCACCTCAGTTCTGGATAGCTAGGGTCTCAAAGGCTGGCAACCTGGGATCAGCTCTGATGAGTTATTTTTTCCAAAGCAGGCAGGTAATGCCAGAGTAGGTAGGCATAAGGCACTGTACTTTCTCAGCCCCATTTACTTCCAGACTCTTCAATCACTTGCACATATTTGCTCTTAGAGTAAAAGAAGTTCTGTCCTTCTATCAGTCCCAGGTCAGTCCCACTTCCTTTCCTAACTGAGAAACAAACTCTTCAAGAGAGAGCTACATTTTCTTATAGTAGAGTTTTGTGTATAGATTTAGCTTATGCAGGCCATCCCTGGTGGCGCAACAGGTTAAAGTGCAGCACTGCAAAGCTGGCCATGGCCACCTTTATGTGAGTTAGATCCCTGCCCTGGAGGAGATACACATGGCGTGGCAGACCTCTCCTGTCTCATCAGCTGCCCCTCTCAGAAGTGTACTTTGTTGATTTGCCTGTTCTACTCCCCACTCTGACTCTGGTGAATCCTCTCACTGCCTCTGCACCTCTGGTCTGTACCCAGTTTTGTAAATAAATCTTTTTTAAAAAAAAAGATTTAGCTTATATAAGTCAAAAGACAAACTAGAGCCAAATCCATATGAGCAAAATAGCAGCATGAAGAAATCTAAAAGTGAACAAAAGACTGCTCTCTAGAGTGCACAGCTCGTTTTGGGTTAACAAATTGACTGTATAAGAAGAGCTAGTAGAGACAGTCTAGATTTATCCAAGTATGCTTCAGGTAGCCATTAGTAAGCTATAGGGCTTGACAGTCTGTCAAATAAAAGGGGGCATATGACTTGATCAAGCACATAGAAGCCCGAAATAGTGTCTATGGGTAGGAAAATGCAGTAGCAGAAGCAGTTTATAGGAGTGCTTCTTTGCATGGCATATTCTAGCTAGTGTATAGAATTGAGTTGGCCAATATTTACCCTGATGGTTAGCAGTGCCTTTTAGAAACAGGCAAGGATACACAAAATGTTGGGTTTCTTTCCCATCCTTCACAGAAACTAAAGGAAACTCCAAGGTGCAAGGTGTGGCCTATTGAACAAGCTCTTCTATGCTGTTATCTCTTCTTTTCTTACTCAACTGGACTGTAGGTAATTCTGTGAACATTTCCCTATTTGTAATTAGGTAATTAAAAATATATAAATGGGCCTTTCCTGGTGGTGCAGAGGGTTAAAGCACAGCACTAAGAATCTAATGCCACATCAGCATGAGTTTGATCTCTGCCCCAGAGGTGACCACACAGTGTGGCGACCTCTCCTGACCTCCCCGCTGCTCCCCTCAGCAGTGTACTTCGTCAGTCGGCCTGTTCTACTCCCTACTCTGTCCCTGGTGAATCCTCTCACTGCCCCTATACCTCTGGCCTGTA
>NW_004567108.1:25339508-25363251 GCF_000260355.1 Condylura cristata | reverse complement strand
TATATATATAAAATCTAGTGTATTCTCCCTACAGGGGAGTAAGCAATCTCTAAAAACATTTTTGGGTGTTACCACTGGGGAGATACTACTGGCTTTTAATAATAAGAAGGGACCAAGGATGTGACTACACCTCTTGCAGTATGCAGGATAGCTCTATAGCTGTATTTTCCAGCTCAAAATGTTGGTAGTTCCCTTCTTGAAAACCTAATATAATCTCAGGAGGTGTCGTGTCATTGCATGTAGTCCTTTGCCCTGACACTTCAGTTTAATTTTAAGGCTTAGCTTTTGGAACTGGAAAGCTTAATTTGTTATTCAATCGATGTACCTTTCAGGAGAGAATGATTGCTGCAAGCATTAAATGACCAAATGGTAGAAGGAATAATGTGATGGGAAATTTCAAGGGAAATGTATGCATCTGTTTCATGGATGAAAATATGTCTTATAATATCAGGAGCTATAAACTAGCAGGTAGTGCAGCATATCACCAGAAAATAAGTGTTGCTATATAGGAAACAACTTAGGTAAATATGACTTATTCTGAGCATAAGGCTCCCTATTGAAATCACTGTAATCACTTTTGTAAAGAAAAAAAGGATAACAATTTACAGAACAAGCCATTGCAAGATTGTATTTTGGGAATGAATGCTACTGTGTTACAAATTAGGAGCAGTACCTGATAATGACCATGTAAAAAGGCACTAGATTTTCAGCGCTCCAAGGTAAATGTTTTGTGATGCCCTCAGAAATCTCAGTACCCAAAAGATTAGGTGTGTGTGGCTTCTCCTACAGGATTGTGCTATCTTCCTTGGTGTTCTGAATTCCTTGCTCCTTTGACTACACACACACACACACACACACACACACACACACACACACATATGGAAGACTTCAGAATTTTCCTTTCTATTATCTGTCATCATCGCCTCTTAAAATAATTGGGCCTTGGCCTGTAATTTCATGATGCTCTATTCTTTGCTTACTAACTTATTTGCTAGCATGGATCATACTATTAATAATTAAAATTAATTGCTAGAAATACTTTTGACTCTCTTGCCCTTTATCTTGTGTGATTATGTTTATGTTACAATGCTGGCTGATCCCAGCAATATGTCTTCTCTACACTTCAACCTGCCATGGATCTTAGCGAAACAAAAAAGTCGTATTGGTTAGCTGATGATACTAAGAATCTTGATGTTCAATTGAGTAAGAACTACCCATGCATTTGGTTTTATTTTCTCTAGTACAGTCACTGTTTCATACTTTTTGGTGACTATTTCATATCTTCTATATTTAATACTATTGCATTCTCATTCACTCCCTAATTGATTACTTTGATTCATACTTCTTTCTTAATACCATCTTCATGAGCATATTTCATTAAGACTATTGAAGAGCTAGGCTTAGGCTTATGTTCTGTCACTGGGGTAAGAACCTTAGAAGGATCCAAACACCAAAAGAAACATTAAGGGGACATTCATGATAACATGTACTTTATTTCTGGAATATACTCTGAATCAAAAATTTAATCTGTTTATACCACTAACTAAGACATATTTTGCTGCTATGGGAGACTTACTAAATTTTCATTTCTCCTACTGAGAAATAAACACCTCTCAGTTCCCCCAAAATACTGCTCAAAGAATCATTACAAACTTCATTAGAAAAGAATTTGAAGAAGTTTCACTAAGGTAGATGAGTCTGTTATGCATCATTCCTCCAGAAAGACAAAAAGTCAACTTCAGTATTAAAACAGTTTGAAATATCTTACTGAGTATTTGATGTAGATTTATTTAGGCCTAAACTCCCCTATTAGAGTACAGTTTGGAAAAGAATATTCTGTTATTCTGTTTTGTTATAGTACCTTCCTTTGAAATGAAATCCTCAATAAAGATTAAGAAATTAAAGTCAGATGTCAGGGTTATAATCTCCATAATAATAAAGAATCTTTACTAGGAATCAAAATATAAATAACTTTTCTCCCGCTGTTAGAATGATCTAGAGTCATTTCCATTATTTTGAAAACTAAAGTCATCAAAATGAGATATTGTCCTGTGCAAAAGGAGAAAAACACAACCTAGGTTATATACGATGTTCACTTTCATCTAATAGAGTTAAAATAAATCTTTGCAGCTATAATCCTGAAGAAATGGAATTAAAACGATGAATATAAACTACCAAAGCCTCTCCTACGACAATGACCCCTTTTGGCCTTGCCATTTCTCCCCCTGCTTCCACCTTACTTTTACATATCCCTGAACATAATAAGCCTGCCACCACTAATGTTATAAAGTAGTAATTGTTCCTAATTGGTAGGGAGGCGATAGACCATTCTGGTAATGTTGTGAAACTGTAAGAAAGGAGGAGTGAGAACATTCACAGGCCCAGCAGTAATTAGCCACTAATTTGGCCTGTTTGTGTGGGGACAGCTCATTATAGCCCTTAAGAAACCTCAGAATAAAGAGGGAAAGTAGGTAGGAGGCAAGGTTAAATAATTAGTGTTCAGCAGATTTTTTTTTTTTAAAGATTCAAAGAATAGGATTAAGGGTGGGAAATGTGACCAGAGTAACAATTAAGAAATGGTAGAATGCTCTGAAGTGAGTTTTATATTTTTGTGGGAGTAGGAGTATGTAAGAATCCTATATTATGGCATAAAAAATGACATGTCACTTTTACTGCACTCTTTCAATTATGACTCTGATCATCCTCTTACATTTTATGAGGCTAATCTCATAGTTAACAAGAGATTTATTCTCATAAGTCCTACAAAGATTTTCACAGTTTTCATGAAATAATATATAAGAAAGTTTTCATATTATTTTACCTTGATATCTGTAGATTTGTTTGGGGATTGAAAAATATATTCATATATATATATATGTATATATATATATATATACACGTAAATATAGCATAGAAATGAAAACAGCGATTTTGCAGAAAAATCACTAATGAGCTATGAAATTATTAGTGAAACACAATCCTCATATTTCTCACCTACATATAACTGTTATCTAGATTTCAAGAACGAGCTTGCTTTCTATGCCTTACATATGAATATGTACACATATATTTGATAGAGAATGGTACCTTGGTGGTTAGCACAGTATGATCACATACATCTGCAGGGTGTAATCCTATACCTTTAAATCATATACAGTTTTATAAACGAAGATTACTACTATGAAAATAAAAATAAATCAATAAAATTACTTATATAAAAATACAATAATTAACTTGGATATAAACATCTTAATGATTTTCTAAGGGAAACATCTTTTATAATCCCCTTAAAAGCACTGTTTTTTCAGTCAACTTATGTGATTGCAATTAAAGCTTCTGTCACCTACTAGAATGTGAGAAAAAAGTGGATGACTGATTTTAAGTTAAATGAGTTCTATAATTTGAATCATCCAGAAACTATATGTGTCTTAACTATATATTTGCAAAAGAAAGGTCTTAGGAAAAATTTCTAATATAATATATACTCTATTCCTCTTATAAGGAATGAGAGTATAACCTAACTGCAACATAAAAATGGAAGTATGTGACTGATGTAACAGTTTTAAGCTGAAATTTTTTTTGAAGATTTATTTATTTATGCATATAGAACTGGGGTGCAAACCAGAGGTGTAGGGGCAGTGAGAGGATTCACCAGTGACAGTGTGGGGAGCAGAACAGACTGATCCATGAATTACACCGCTGAGGGGAGCAGAGGGGGAGTCAGGAGCCCTCTGCTGTCCTATGTGGGTCTGCCCCCGGGACTGGGCATTGAACTGGCACTGAAGCAGCTGCAGCTGCTTGTAGTGCCGAGTCCTTACCCGTTGAGCCACAATGGAAGGCCATAAGCTAAAATAGTTTAATGTAGTGGGGTCTCCCTGGATGGCTTGAGTAAGAACAGGGCCAGGGAGCTACCCCTGATGCAGCAGACCGATCCTGTGTTAGCTGTTTGTCTCCTTAGCAATATATTTCAGTAAGTCTGCTTGCTTGATTCCCCACTCTGTCTCCGCTGAATCCTCTTACCTCCTGCATTTCTGACCTACATGCAGTTCTTCTAAGCTAACATCAATAAAATACAATTTTTTTAAATTAATGTAGTAAAGGTCACCTATTTTATTTATATAATTTGGGCCTATATAATTCAGAATGAACTTCCCTAAACCAAGTGTTGTGTTGGAAAATCATTCTGTTCTTCATAAGGGGATTTGTGAGGCGTCAACATAAATATAAGCAAATTACTTTTTAACATCTGTAAAACATTTCAAAATATAAGCCTTAATCCCCATATATAAATATTTAAATATTGTCTTCATTTAGGAATAAGTAGGGCAGTATATGAATGTTTATAAATATTGTCATTTTCCTTTTAAAAACATTTACTGGTATCTTTACTTACTAAATATTTACCATGGTATCTTTATCATATATTTAATTAATTAATAACCTGAAGCTCATGTTATACAATCCTAGGGAAAAATTACTTCTATATTGACTTTTAGAACATCTTTTTTTTATTATTATTGCATTAAACTAATTGTTTTCTGAATTATTCTTCTCAAGACCATGTTAGTACTACCAATAATTCCATGTGATTTTCTCAGTAAATGTCTGTTTTTCTTGAGTATCCTTCCTACAAAAGCAACATAAAAATACCATATTGTTTTTCTCTGAGATCTTTTTAAAATTATTACTAGGAAGTCGAAGAATCAGAGATACTCTGTTCACTGCTTGCTAAGATCCACTTGTTACTCTTGAACTCAAATTTCGGTGGATACCACAGATTCCAAAAGGTCAATCTCCAGTTTGAGCAGCAGCATCTGAGATTTAAAAATGTCTTAGCTTCTGAGATTTGATAGTAGTATTTCCTCTAAAGTTAAATAAGCACATAGATTTACTGTTCATCGTCTTATCCACTAGACTTATCACTCATAGACCAATCCCTAAACTTATTGTAATATTTTCCCTGATTTATATCAATGTAGTTAATACATTTTGTAGTTCTTCTTGGAATGGTATAGATGACTACCATAGACATTTTCTAATACTTGCCCAACCTTATTTTTCTAGCCTTCTAGCTGGCAAAGAATCATGTTTATATTTTTGATATGAAAATTCAAATTTATATTGATAAGAAAAACAAGTTTTAAGAAGCACTTCCAAAGAAGTTAACAGAGAATGGGATTGATACCTGCTCTATAATACCTACTTTGAGTACCCTGAAAAAAAATGCCTGGTGATATGGTGCTACCACAGTATCAAACAACCTAAAATTCCATACTTACCACTGGAAGATAATTTTCTTGAGAGTCTAGAAGTATATAGTAGACTACTGTCAAAATATTTTGTTTTGTCTGAAGCTACTGAAATTTTAGGATGTGTTTGTTACTAGTGCAAATCCTGACCTAACATAATTAATACATATTCTAAACTTTGCAGATGTATCATGAAAATACTTTAATTACATATGACTTCATGCAGTCTCACATGCAGATGTAGCATGAAAATATTTTAATTACATATGACTTCATGCAGTCTTACACTGTGTCAAGTTTTGAAAACTAGGCTTGACATATACAAAATTGAAATGAAAATTTCTGTTTTTAATTAATGATCATTTTATTTCTTCAATTCTACCTCTCTTTCCTTCTCTAGCTCTCATTTATTTTTATAGGTAAGAATGTCCACATGACTAAAATAAACAGAAAATCTAGGTTGGTAGTTAAGAGGGTTTTTAATGCAATCAGAGTTGAGGCTATCATCCTGGAGAGAAAAAGACAAGTTGTATTTTACAAATCATCAGTAACATTGACAGATAGTTTACTTATTTATAGAAATGACGGACACTAGAAGACAAAGGAATGTCAAGTGTAAAACACTCAGAGAAAGTAGCTACCAACTTAGAATTAAATAACTAGTCAAACTATCCTTTGCACATAAAGGCAAAACATCAACAAATAAAAGTTGGGAGATTTCACTTGAAAATCCATATTAAGAAATATGATAAATAGAGATCTTCAAATGTCAAGAAAAAATCTCTTGGACTTAAACTTACAAATGCAGGATTCAAAAGCAATAAAACAGCTAAATATAGTGGTAAATACAAATGGATATTAACTGTACAAAACAACAATTTTAGTATCATTTTGTGTTCAAATTACATGTAGAATTAAAATTTATGAAAACAACATCAACTTGAAATTATGATCAGTTAGTGTTTTTGTTACATTATATTTTCTGATATATACTGTAAGTACTTACCACAGGTAATATTAAGTCATTGATGCATAATTTTGATACAATGGAAATAATGTATTAATAACATTAATACATTAATGTAATGTAATGATTGAAAAGTCAACCTGACAGCAGATATAATCATGTTAAATGTGTTTGGATTTTGTAAAATAGCTAAAGTTATATAAACCAAAACTGAAATGATTAGCAGATGACTCTATAATCAAGATGTTTAACTTTCATAATTCTCTCAATAGGTTATAAAATAAAGCAAAACATTTAATAAACATGAAGATATGAATAAGCATAATGAAGGTGGGAACAACATAATTTAGTAATCTGAATTGACATTGACTGCACCTAATATTTTTAATTTATTTTCATATATCTATTTACATTGTTCATTTAATAACAGTGCTTACATCCACCCTCCCATCATCACCATAGCCCCCCCACAACATACTCCCCTCCTTCTGATCCCTCTCTGTTCCCCTCCCCTTTAGGAGCTCTCTAGTTTATAATTGTTTGTTTTTGTATTGTTTTGTTGGGCTTTGTACTGTAACAACAATGCACTTTAAACTCCTCCTATGAGTGAAACCATTCAATATTTTTCTTTTTCCCTCTGACTTATTTCACTGATCATAATCCCTTCCAGCTCCTCCCATGTTGCTACAAATGGCATGAGTTTATCATATATATATATATATATATATATATATATATGTCTTCTTGATATACATCTTCTTGATCCAGTCATCTAGTTTTGGGCATTTGGGTTGTTTCCAGGATTTACCTATTGTGAGTAGTGCTGTGATAAACATAGGAGTGCATGTATCTTTTTGAATTAATGTTTCTGTGTTCTTTGGGTATATCACTAAGAGTAGAATTGTTGGGTCATCTCCATTTTTAGTAGTCTGTGAATCTCCATAGTGGTTTCTATAGTGGTCGTAACAATTTGTATTCCCATCAGCAATGCAGGAGAGTTCCTTTTTCACCACATCCTCACCAACATTTGTTGTTGTTGTTAATTTTTTTGACATGTGCCATTCTCGCTGGTGTAAGGTGGTATCTCATTGTGGTTTTGATTTACATTTCCCTGATTATGAGGGATGTTGAACATTTTTTTCATATGCCTGTTGGCCATTTGCAATTCTTCTTTGGAAAAGTGTCTTTTAAGTTCTACTGCCAACTTAACTAGGTTGTTTGTTTTGTCTTTTTTGATTCAAGTGAGCTCACTGTTTAACTTTGTGATCAGTCCCTTGTCTATTGTATGGAATGCAAAGATATTATCCTAGTCAGTAAGGTGTCTCTTTGTCTCAATCTCTTTTGCTGTGCAGAAGCTTTTCAGTTTGAAGTAGTCCTAGATATTTGTTTTTTCCTTCATTTTCCTTCATTTGTTGCCATATGTCTTGTAATGTTCTCTTCTAGATATTTTATGGCTTCAGGTCTTTTGCCCAAATCCTTTAGGCATTTTGAGTTTATTTTCATATGTGGTTTGAGGTAGTGGTCTGGTTTTATTTTTTTGTTTATGTTAGTCCAGTTTTCCCAGCACTATTTTTTAAACAAACTGTCACTGCTCTATTGAATATTCTTTGCTTCTTTGCCAAAGATTAATTTTCTAGATCGGTGTGGGTTTATTTCCGGGCTTTCTTTGGGTTTTATTGGTTTCTGTGCCTGTTTTTTGTCCTAGTTCCACACTGTTTTAATTATTATGGCTTTGTAGTATAGATTGAAGTTTGAATGTGTGATACCTCCATTTACATTTGTTTTCTCCAGTAGAGCTTTTACTATTCTTGGTTTTCTGTAGTTCCATATGAAGTCCATCTGTGCTTATTCTATTTCTTTGAAGAATATCATTCCTATTTTTTTTTTTTAAAGATTTATTTATTTGTGCATACAGAACTGGGGTACAGGCCAGAGGCTCAGGAGCAGTGAGAGGCTTCACCAGAGACAGAGTGGGAAACAGAACAGGCAGATCGACGAAGTGCACTGCTGAGGGGAGCAGCGGGCGGGTCAGGAGAGGTCTGCCACACCATGTGGTCACCTCCGGGGCAGGCGGGAATTGAACTCATGCGGAAGCGGCTTTAGATTCTCAGTGCAGTGCTTTAACCCGCTGAGCCACCAGGGAGGGCCCTCATTCCTATTTTTATTGGAATAACATTGAATCTACAAATTGCTTTTGGAAGGATGGCCATTTTAATAATGTTAATCCTCCCACTACATGATCAGGGGATATTTTTCCTTTTCTTTGTGTCTTCTATTTCCTTTAATAGTGTTTTATAATTTTCTTTGTATAGGTCCTTCATAAATTTTGTTAGGTTTACTCCCCAGTATTTGATTTTTTTGTTTGTTTGTTTTAATTTAAAAGAGGATGATTTCTGTGATTTTTTTCTTCTTTAGATTTTCTTTTTTTTTGTACAGGAAACATATTGATTTTGTGTGTTGATTTTGTATCCTGCTACTTTGCTGGACTGGTTGATTAATTTGAGTAGTCCTTCTTTGGGTTTTTTAAGGTTCTTTCTATATTTTATCATATCATCAGCAAATAGTGATAGTTTTACTTCTTTCCCTATCTGAACTCTTTGTATGACTTTAACTTGTCTTATTGCTCTGGAAAGAACTTCTAGTATTATATTGAAGAGGAGTAGGGAGAGTGGGCATCCTTGTCTTGTTCCTGATCTCATTGGAAAGGCCTCAGCTTTTCACTGTTGAGAATAATATTGGCTGTGAGTTTGTCATATATGTCTTTTATCCTCTTAAGTTATGCACCTAACATATATTTTGTGTCTATTAAATCATATCATTTCAATACTTACATATACCAGATATATAGAAAATCACATCTAGAATTAAATAAAGATTAGATCTGTTCTTTACTATAGAAAAATGACAAAAATACCTGATTTTTCTAAAATATTCAGAAATATAAAAAAATTCAGAAATATGTTCAATGCCCATATAGTACATTATCATAATAGAAATTAAAAATATTTTGGACAAATTATAATAAAATATGAGATAAAAAATTTAAAGGAGACAGGTAAAACTGGGTATAACTGGTAATCTATTATACTATAGATTACTAAATGTTATGCTAAGTAATCTATAATACTTAAAACAATATAGAAAATTATTTACAAAGGTTGAAAGTAATGTGTAATATATACATGATATTATGAAGGGAACAACAAAATAAAGTAAGTCAAGAAAGGAAAATACTAAGATGATAGTTAAATAATACAGGGATCAAATGCATATTTAAGAGATTAACAAAAACAAATGTCAATTTGGGAAAGTAATGATAAAATGATAACCTTGGACAAATGTTCAAGAGGAAGTAAACAATACAATTAACCAATGCCAGGAATGGAAAGGGAAATAATTATAGATCTATAGTAAATAAAATAACAAGGTAGTAGTATAATGAATTATATCAATATTCTTTAAATATAACTGAAAATGGGAAAATTCTCAAAAATCAATCTGAAGAAGGATAACATGGTAGAAAATCTAAATTGAAGAAATTGAATTGAATGAAAACACTTCCACAAATTAAGTTGTGAATGACCAAGTATCCCTCACCAGTAATGTGCATGAATAAATTACTACATACAGTACTATTTAAAGATTTATGCTAAAAACTACATGAATGAATCTCATATGAGCAATGATGATTGAAAGCAAGAAAAAGTGCCTATTGTAAAACTCCACGCACACACAGTTCTAAAGCAGAAAAAGTCTATCATCTTAAAAATCAAAGTTATTTTAAGGTAGTAAAAATTAGAGGGTTAGGAGGGGCTTTTGGGGATGCTGTTAATGTTTTAACTGTGTGTTCATTATATTATGAAAATTCATCAATTTGCTCATTTGTAATTTGTGCATTTTTTTTTTTTCTGAATAAATCAGTGGTTCTCAACCAGCCTCATCCCCTGCACTCCCAGGGGACCTTCTGTAATGTCTGGGGATAATTTTGGTTGCTACAATTTGGCAGGAGTGCTACTGGCATCTAGTGGGCAGAGGCCAGAGATGCTGCTAAACACCCTACAATACAGAACAGTCTTCTTCAACACAAATTTGTGGTTGAAATGTCATAGTACCAGATTGAGAAATCCTAACATATATGAAATAATTCAACATGAAATCTATTAAAATGAAAAAAGAAAGCTATAATGAAAAAGTATGGAAACTTAAATGCATAAAATAACAATTCTGTCAACAGACACATGCAGAAAATCAATTAGTTGAAGTTAATGAAATATGATCACAGATTTAGAAGGGAGGGAGACCACAAATTAACTGAAATTTTAACCCTAAGTTGAAAACTTTGTGTTCATTTGTATTTAATTTGTAAGGATTTTAGGAAGATTGCAATTGATATATATATATATATATATATATATATATATATATATATATATATATATATATATATAAACTAGGACTAAAATTTAAAGAAAATAAGGGGAAACAAATGTATCCCAAAGCTTATATAAGAATAGAAGTGAGCATTCATTCTAACTGTAGATTTCCTGTAAACCCAGTTAAAAAAGGAAACTATGGGATATGTAATTTAATTCTGACAAAATGAAATATACTAATTCATCATGAGAAAAATAAAAATATTCATGACACTGAATTTTGAAGGGAATGTATAATGTAGAGAATTTATAGAAGGCCATTGATCAACATAATTCACACTGACTTCACCAAGAATTTTGAAGAAGCTACAGATTTTTTTTTTAAATTCAAATCTCAATTAATGTTGAAGGCATAACATAAAACAACACTAGTAAGAACCCTTCTGCCTGGCTGGAAAATGATGTGGCTGAGATTACCAAGACAATTCATTACAGAGTTTCAGGACATGAATATCTACATCTGGAGTTGATGACAAGTCTCTCCTCTTTCTATAGTCAATACTGGTCTGTCACTCACTCCTGTAAAAAAAAAAAAAAAAAAAAAAAAAAAAATACAAGCATGCATACATACATTCATATATATGTATGTATGTGTGTGTGTGTATAAACACATTAATTTACCTGTGACTTATTCCTCTTTTCATGCTACAATGGCATAAGTGAATGGTTGCAATAGATGCCATAAGTCCCCCAAATCAAAGCTTCCTAATATGGAACCCTTTCAATAAAATATGGTGAGCCCTCTAGAGGAAAAAATTCATAGCTTTGGTTATCCTTCAAGCATGAGATAGCATTTTTGGCAAAAACATTGTAGCAGGGTAGTTTGAATTCTCTGTCTTAGACTAGAGATATTTTATGTTATTGATTATAGGGTAGCATTAAACAACCTCATGAAAGTTACATAGGTTGCCATATATTCCTTCTAATCAATTGTTCTAACAATCTTTATATAAAGAAAAGAAGTTTCACCTATTTTCTACTAAGGAGGTAAAACTGAATGAACCCTTTGAATAAATCACTTTATCCTACATATTCTAATATTTAAAAACATCGGTTTGGGCTAAATCTGAGGTATAATAGGCAGAAATTCTAAAGTTGTTTCCCCACACCAAGACTTCCATCTCTTGTTTATTTTGCAAATGGAATTAAGGTTATTAGTCATCTCTCTTTAAATTAGAAATGTGATTCAGTATTACTATCCAGATGGGTTCAATGTAACAGCATGAGACGATAAAGACAAGGAAGGCTGAAAACGTCCTAGTGAACGAATCTAGTTAAAGAGGGAAGCTGAGAGATGAGATGAGAGAGTTGGGCTGAGAGATGAGATGAGAGAGTTGGACAGAGAGATTCCAAACATGTATCCTTCCGCTATAGCTTTGAAGTTTAGAGAAAGACGTTCAGTTAAATAAAAATTATTGTTATTGAGTATACTCTGAAATCACTTCCACAGTGATTTTTTTTAAAGATTTTATTTTTGTTTATGCATATAAGTACTGGGGTATAGGCCAGAAGGCTGGGGGTGAAAGCATTCACCAGAGATAGAGTGGGGAGCAGAACAGGCAGATTGAGTGAAATACACTGCTGAGAGGAGCAGCGGGTGACAGAAGTCTGCTCTGCCTTGTAGGTCACCTCCCTGGCCAGGGATGGAACTCATGTTGTGGGTGGCTGGTCATAGCTTGATAGTGCTCTATCTTTAATCCCAGTGCTACCAGCGATTTTTGTTTGGTCGGCCACAAACTCTTTGACTGTTCTTGTGATTCTTTTCTCTATAGTATTGAGTAGATTGCTTTATTATTGTCACTGTTCTTATTAATAGGCTAGAAAAGTCTATACTTCAAAGATAATAACTGGTAATATGTGAGGTTTTAGGATTGCTGTCACATTTCAGAAGAAATTTCAGGAGCCTTCTCTTGTATGACTTGCATGGTTTAAAGGATTTTTTTCTGTAGTCTCCTTCATTCAGGTGAGACTTTTTGTCTTGTACTCACATTTCTGTTGGTCCTGGGTTCCTAGAACTTAATCATCATATGACTTTGGGTCATGATGCTGGAACAATCAATAATAGCTTAACTAGACAAAAGTGATGGCAAAACAAATATGCCCGTTGAACAAACAATATAGTATTTATAATTAAATTTTCCTATAGGAAAATACTTGAAATTCCCATAATTCAAATGCAAACATTCATGGAGAACAAATCAGAATGAAAGGAGAGAGCAGTCTTAAGTGATAACAGTCAAATTTTCCTTCTTTTCCAAATTTTACAAAATTGTTTGAGCATATCACCATGCTAAAAAAGGTCCTTCCCTGGTCTATGAAGGGTCAGTTTAAATGAGGGGCCCTCGTGCAGAAATAAACATCATTCTAACTACATTATATTAGAATGTAGCCATGGTCAGATGATATTTATGAAGAACTTTCCCTTTAGTCTGGCAATTAATTCCAACCATCCTTTTGACCAGTTTTGGTGAAATGGGTAATTGAGATTATTAGCACAGTCTTTGAATATTGTGCCTTAACTCAATGCTCTTTCTATAATTGGTCCAGAATAGCTTATTTTTGTGAATTGTTCACCTATTTCTCAAAATTATATATTTTGTTAAAGTCATAGTATGTAGAATGCAAAAATGTACAATTTTAAGTATACCCCTAACCTATTATATCATTTCCTTTTAGTAACATTTAAAGTCATAAAGAATCTAACTTTTTGTAAATTCTTATGTAAATATTTTCTTTACTCTTAGACTAAAAATGTGTATCCTTTGTTTAAACAGAACACAACAAATACATCCACCCTTCCATGTTAACTAAATGAAGTCAGACTTTCAAAAGAATTTTTCTTAGGAATTCTAGAAACTATGTTAGATGTGACAGTAATGTGGTCAAGTGGAACAGAGCAGATTGTGTAACTTCAACACCCTAGCTTCATTTTTCATTAAAAAAAATGTTCCTTCTAATGTCATTTTGAGGACAGAAAAAAATAACAAAAGGCCTCATGGGATTGAGAATATGGTGCCTGAAGCCGTGTGAATCTAGCAAATTTTCCCTTGGGATGATTCACATCTAAAAGTGAGAGCTTCAATGTTCCTGTGAAAAGTGGGTTTCGGGGTTTTTGTTGTTTAAATTGAGGCAAATATGAAATAACTTTTACATTTTTCTCAAGTTTTCCTGTTAAAAATGTACTTCACACCCCAAGAATGTAATGTTTCTTTTCAGTATATCTCCTATGTATGTTAAAAGATGTGATTCTAGACCATAAAAAAAGGAAGGAAGAAAATGGAAAAACAAAATAGACTTCTCAGTTGTATGTAGTCAGAAAATCCAAGGTAGCCTTGAATGGATGGGATGGGGAAGTATATGTGTATTTATATATCTGTATCTATATTACATCCACATTTAGAGAATTTCTCTAAAATAATGATCAAACAAACATGAAGAATAGCGTGTGACAGTATTTTGAAAACAGAAGCACTTGAGAAATATTTTTTATTTTTAAAATAGGATAACTATTTGCCAAATGTTTAAGTTGGGTGAGTGTTACAATATTTAAATTTTTGTATGAAATTAGCAGTCTTTTGGCAAAAAAATTACACAAGACAACTGCCAGATTAAAATGCATACACTCAATCTGTCCTTTAACTCACCACTCATCCTCTCCTCCTGTTTTTCCCTTTTTCTTTCCTTCTCCCTTAATCAGGGAAAAGAGCCTTTTCCTGTAATTTGAAATAGAAATAAATCTTGAATGTGTGAAGAGTGAACAAAATGATTAATCACAGACCATTCTGAGTTTACTAAAAGCATTCTGCTGTAAGTTTTTAAATCCAGAATATATTTCTTGTTTATAGATAATCCAAAATCGTTGAGTAGGAACATATGTTCATGTGTCATATTTTCAATGTCCACATTATAACTGTTCATTTTCTAATATTCCATTTAATTACAATATAGTTATACAATCATTTTAAGAAGTTGTTATGAATTAAATCCAGCCCTTTCCAAAAGCAAATGTAGGAGACTTTGAAAATTCTGACCTTTTATCTCATACAGTTATGCCTCAATTAACAACTAGGATACAGACTTAGAAATGCATTGTTAGGCAATTTTATTATTGTGCAAACATCACACAGCATAATTACATAAAACAAGGTGGTATAACTATTATATAGTGAGGCTTTATTTATTTATTTATTTATTTAAGATTTATTTATTTGTGCATACAGAACTGGGGTACAGGCCAGAGGTGCAGGGGCGGCGAGAGACTTCACCAGAGACAGAGCAGGGAGCAGAACAGGCAGATCGACAAAGTACACTGCTGAGGGGAGCAGGGGGTAGGTCAGGAGAGGTCTGCCACGCCATGGGGTCACCTCTGGGGAAGGTGGGAATGGAACTCATGCGAAAGTGGCTTTAGCTTCTCAGTGCTGTGCTTTAACCTGCTGCGCCACCAGGGAGGGCCAGCGAGGCTTTATTTTATAGCTTATTGGGATCACGATCACGTATTTGATCCATTGTTGACTGAAATATTGCTGTGATGCAAAAGTGTGCTTTTCTGAAAAGCAGGATATCCATTTTTATATTCATATAATGAATATATGAATATAAGCACGTGCAGAATCATATATATATACACAAATGTATTTTACATAAATTACAAATTAGTGTTACATATTAAAACCTGCTTTTAAATAATATATCCCAATCATTTTAGAATATACTGAACTTTTTTAATGGATAGTTTGTAATGTTAATTTTATTTTCCATTATGAGAAGTTGCCATAATTTCTTCAGTAAGATCCCCATTGTTGAATTTTACTTGTGATGATTGTTCATTGCATAATCATAGTAAATATATATGAATGTATTAATTTATATACATATTTATATCTACTTATTTCTGATTATTACCTTATTTTAATGATTTATTTTTTTATGTATTTATGCATACAAGAACTGGGGTACAGGCCAGAGATATGGAGGATGAAAGGATTCACCAAATACTACTGAAATACACTGTTGAGGGGAACAGGGTGTGGTAGGAGAGGTCTGCTGTGCCATGTGTGTCAGCTCCCTGACAGGGATGGAACTCATGCCATAGTAGCTGAGAGCTAATCCCTCGTGCCACCAAGGAGGTTCCTCTTTTCATAGTTATTTATAAAATTGTATTAGATAGAGCCAAATAATATTCTAAAGTCTATAAGCTATACGATTGTAAAGTTCCAAGTACATTCACAAATACTAGGCATAATAACTATATTTTTAATGTGTTAAAGAGTTGAACAGTATTGCATATGTTCTAATTTCTTTTCATTGAATTATGATGAGATCATCAGTGGTTTAATGGTTATTAAAGACACTTATTATCTCTGTTAACTCATGTTCTTTGCTCATTTTTCAGTTGGTATTCTTGTTCTCATTAATTTGACTTGTAAGAACAATTTTTAGTTAGTTTTGTCTTCCTATTTATTCAGTTTTACCATCATGAGAAGGAAATCAGGCTTCTTCACTTTCAATATTTTCATTAACTTTATCTTACTACTCTCTTCATTTTTAAATTAAGTTGGAATGATTATAATGGCATCAATTATCTACATTCCAATATGTTTCTATGATAAAATGCATTGACCTTTGTGAAAGCTGAAAGGTCGAGTACTGATAGGCTAACTTTTTTTTTTGCTTCAAATGTAAATAAATTTGAAGAAGTGATAATATGATGAGATGATCCATTGTGTATGAAGTCTCAAATGGAAATGAGTCTTAAATGGAAAGATTAGAAATTTCATCTATATGTGTCCAAATTTGTGGACAATGTAAAGAAAGTTTGAGAAGTCACTGGTCTAATGTATATACTATCAAATATTTTAGTGTGAAGAACTCTACACCCGTACTAAGGTAGCAGAGCTCAATTTTGAGAAAATTTCTGTCAAATGCCCATGTTTGAATAATCTTTAGTTCCTCTGTTAAGTCATTCTTTGAAGTAAAAATAGTGTTCCAATGAAAAAGTCTGTACCATTACAGATCACACCTCAATCTCACAAGAACTTTTCTTCAAACAACTATTGTACTTTATATGCTTCAAAAGCTTTCCATTTTGTCAAATGAGATATAACTACATCTGTCTTTAATGATTGAAATAAAGGAAAATTATTTCTTACCACCTAAAGCATTTTCAAGGGAAACAGGTTCTTCTTTTTCTAGGAGTATGAGATGATGCTGATGAAAATATTATTATAGTTATTTCTTCTGCCTTAGTTACACTAAAGCATCAGTTTTATCTCTCAGCATATTTGCACTAGAATTGTGTATGTCAATACAGCTGACAAGATAAATCATAAGATTCAAAAATATGGCTGCATAATATTCCATTGTGTAAACATACCACATTTTCTGGATCTGTTCATCTATTTGGGGGCACTTAGGTTGTTTTCAAAATCATTTGTGACAATATGACTGGAGCCGGAAGGGATTATGCTAAACAAAATAAAAGGAAAATGATAATTAGCAGATGGTTTCACTTATCTGTGGCATATAGGGAAACCTGACAAAGGATCGTGGAAAAGACAAAGCTTGAAGGCTGATGATAGACCTGAGGCAGACAACAGGGAAGGAGGAGAGAGGGGGTTAAAACAGGGGAGGGAAGAGTACAAGGGATGGTGTGTTGGTGCTGTGAAAGCGGAAGCATTATGGGGACTGAAGCTGAGGGGAAAAATCAAATACTGTCCAAAAATGATGTAACAATGACATAAGAATATAATATTTAAAGAAATCAAAAGGATATATACAGCACTGTGAAATCTTAACGAATTTAAGTTTTGTTATTAAACACATAACAAATTATCTTTGATGATCAGTTGATATTTATCATAATGTATAGTCATAGATGGAGAAATACTCTTTTCTAGGTAGTTTTCATGTGAAATATTATAAAGTTTTCATGTTTTCAGATAAATGAATTAATGAGTCTTTGGAAAGTGGCACTGCTGTGATTTCTTTTACTGTATCTTTTACTAGTATTTCAAAATGTCAACTTTACACATTTATTTTTACTCTTTCAGCTATTGTGTTCTGTAATTCCCCAAATAATAAAATGGCTTGGTAAATTCAGTAGTCATTTATATTTTAAAAAACTGTAACATGATTTATTTGTATGAAAGAAATCAACTAGAGATAGGTGGAGTAGAACACATTTGGGAAAGGTGGTGCATGACTAAATTACTACCAGTAAGCCATGTGAGTATTTCAAGAGTAGAGACCTCTCAGTTATCTTATTACATAAGATAAAATAGAAACAATAAAGAACTCAGGAAAAAAACAAGTTAAAGGAAAAGAAAAGGCAGGATTTTGAGGTCTTGGGTAAGTTAAACTACATGTACATTTTATAGATTATTAAGAATCATTACTAAATAAATATATAGAAAAATTATAGAGGAACTATATGATGAGTAAGGAATATTATCTATAAAGCTCAAGTTAGTGGCATAGTAAGAAGGAAAGCTATGGTAAGGGTGAAAAAAAAATTAAACATTTAGTCTAAGTTTACCTTCAAGACAGGGTCAATGTCATATTTCTTTGTGGGCCTGATGTCTGGTAGAATTCCTGAAAAGTAAAAGGTGCTAATAAATACTTCAGGCCAAATAATACTTTCAAGGGTCAAGATTTTTGGACATGAGCCAGAAGAATCTACTTGAATGTAGATAATACTTGATTTGTGTCTTGAAAATGAATTAAATATTTTAAA
Source organism: Condylura cristata (assembly GCF_000260355.1). Lineage (NCBI taxonomy): Eukaryota > Metazoa > Chordata > Mammalia > Eulipotyphla > Talpidae > Condylura > Condylura cristata. The sequence continues at coordinate 25,344,870 of NW_004567108.1, read as the reverse complement.
ATAGAATGCTTTAGTTGAAAAGCAGTAAGTTCAAGAATGGTTTTACTTCAAGCCTCTGTTACTTGTTTTTCTGTTGTGTTTCTCTGTTACTCTTTATTGTGCTTCATTCATTCATTGCCTGCTCCAAAAAAAAGAATAACTGGTCATTCAATTTTTTTAAGTATTTTTAATTGACATTATTTTTCTTGACCCCCACCTCCAAGTTGTTTGGTTTCTAGTTTTCACTTCAGCAAGAAACTGTTTTCTGCATTTTAGACTCAGATATCATGTCCTGAAATACTGTAAATAATCAAAAGGGTAAAAGAAAGCATACCATGAGCTTATCATATTGCTTTAAAATATTAAATTTATTTTCCTTTATATGATGAATGTTTGAGCTCATTATTCATTGCATCATAATATTATTAAATACTGTTTGTTTCATGAGATACAATAAATTGAATTAATGAAATGTATGATCCCAAAAGTTGTATAAATATTATCCTATTTTTATTACTTTGCAGTCATCAATTTATTTCTATAATTTCCTCCAACTCATAAGTAAGGTAATTCTCTGATATTTTTAGTTATTTCCAGTACCTTTATATTCAGTCAGTGAGGTTATTTGTTGAAAATGAGTCTTGTAATTATTTTATGTTAAATGATTCATTGTTAAATAAATGTTTTGAAATTTTTAATTTTAAATATTTCAAAATTCAAATGGATGAATTTCAAATAATTTTTTAATATTTGGGGAAATGTAAACATTATCCCAAAGCTAAACAACAAAGTACACTAATTTATTGCATTGCCATGAGGGGAAAACTTTAAGACATCAGAATTATAATTTTTGGATGAAAAAAGAACTTAGAGAAGGAAAATCCAAAGATAAATAGTAAGATCAAAATACAACTACAAAAAAGAAACCAAGTTAATCTCTGAAAATGTACTTTATTATACTCTCTTAAATTTGCCACCTTAGAAAATATAACAAAGTATCAACAAACTGTTTTCATAACAATTACGTGCCTCATAAGTTTTCTGGAAAAAGTAATATATACATCAGAAGAGGGATTTTATAAAGGTACAAATCATCTTAGTATTTATTTTGAAAATAGTTTTGAGCTTTATAAACTCTCAAAGAGTCTCAGGTACATCATTTTGGGAAATATGATTTTGTAAGAATTGTTGAATAGAAGTTTACTATTTCATTTACTCTAATAATTTTTTTTTTCATAGCCATTTCTCATTTATACCTACCCTGTGGACTGCTTAGAAAAATTTTAAAAACTATACCCCAAGAGTATTACATATCCCTTTATTTAGCTTAAGTTTGGAACTAATGCAGTGATGCAAAATGAACGCCAGGCTATAAACAGAAAGGCCAAGAAGCAACCTATTTGACTTTTTCAGTAATTTCTTAAATATATGAGCTAAAATATTTATGATATCCTTAAATGTGGCTTAATTTTTACTATAAATGACATTTTTTTTTCTCCAGATTAAGTCTTTAATCAGGTAGTAAAAAATATTTTAAAAGTAGAACAACTTGGGCCCTCCCTGGTGGCGCAGTGAGTTAAAGCACAGCACAAAGAAGCTAAAGTCACTTCAGTATGAGTTCGATCCCAGACCCAGAGGTGACCACATGGCGCGGCAGACCTCTTCTGACTGCCTGCTGCTCCCCTCAGCTGCTCCCCTCAGCAGTGTACTTCATCAGTACACCTGTTCTGCTTCCCACTCTGTGTCTGGTGAATCCTCTCTCTGCCCCTGCAACCTCTGGCCTGTACCCCAGCTCTGTATGCATAAATAAATCTTAAAAAAAGAAAAAAAGAAAGTAGAACAACCTGGTTTAGAAAAATGAGAGAATAAAAAAAAAAAGTTTGTGAACAACAACAACACAATAACCATCAAAAGTCATAAAAGAATAAGAATAAGAATAAAAAGTGCAAGAGAAGATCTTTAATAACATATTTTTGCAAGAAAATTACCTTTATATATTTTCACAATAAAATTATAATGTTTATATTCATTATAGAAATGTAACACAAAAGATGGGAAATTTGTTAAGAGGTCTGAGCTTTATCAGAATTTCATTAAACCACAGGTAATCAATCATTTAAAAAAATCAGTGTGTCAATCCTTTGTCCTGTAGGCTATGACATAAGGGCTTTAGTGCTGTTTTATTTTTCACTACAGTTTAAAGAAAAACCCAAACTGCAGAGATACTACACTTCAACACACCACAAGTCACGAATGCAGAGCCCTTATATTTCAGAGAGCAAATGAGGCTCTTTTATTAATACAGACTCTACTGGACTTCTGAGCTCTGCAAGCTTTTATGACCATAACCATTCTACATACCATATGAAGAATATAAAGTCCAGCAAAGGCAAGAAGAGGTGAGAGAGTGGTGACATGGAGAAACTGACAGAATTCCAGTGGTATCAGCTCTATCTGGAACCAGTTTCCATCTTCAACATTTTATGAGAGTTACTAAATTTTGACTTTATTGGGGCTGGTTTCTGTCACTTGCAATAAAATAATCAGGCTAACCCAATAATTCATTTTATTTATCTCCCATGGTAAATACCTTAGCAGAATAATAAGACAAAATTAGCAGAAGACAATTTTCTTTTGAGGGTTATAATTTAAGTAATGTACTTTTTACTCATTCCAATACCAGTTTTGAATTCCCAGAACATAAAATTGTATGCTAAATTCAGGCTATTGCAGTGGCTGGAGGAGCTTGACTGCGTCAGCTAAAGTTGTTTCATTAAATCCTGTAGGGAAAATGTTAAACATAGGTGTATGTATTTGTCCACGAATAAATTCTTTTTTCCTCCTTAGAGATAAATATCCCAAATAGTAAGGTCCTAAATCCTATATGTTAGTCATAGAAGACAAATTTTTATGATTTTTTGACACATTTGTACTGCTAGACATCACTAAAGCATATGAAGCACACATGTTACCCTGACAGCAAAGAAATGAAAATTATGCACTATATATATTTTTTCAGTGGCATCTTTGTAGACTTTGCCAGTATCTGAACTGTTAGAACATGGTTGAATGTCAATTTTGTGCAAGAATTCTAAAGCAGTTTTATTATAGTGCTGAATATATTTGGTCATAAATTTTACTATGCAGAAAAAAGTTTTTCCAAACATGAAATTTTATAAACATCCATTAATTGCTCAGTGTAGCCCAGCTGTTGAATTTTAGACATTTTATTAATACTGATGTGAATTTTCACTGACATTCTGTCTGAAGAAAAACTCTCTTATTTTACATTATGAGTTTCAGAATATATCAATAGTTTCAATAATGACCTCTTGTAATAGACTAATTTAACAAATCAGTGTTTAAAAATAGCCCTATAGCAATTTACATTATTTAGAACATTTTAAATGCAATAAATTCATCAGCCTATGAGAATTAAAAATTTGAAAATACCTTCACAGCTCTTTATTCTTTCATGCTGTTTTTGACATTGCTCTCAGTTCTTTGTCAAGAATGACATTGAAATTACATTTACTAGAGGGTTCTCAGATTTGAAATAAATTGGGCAGACCGATTGTTTTAGAATAATTGTAAAACATAATTTTGACTGTTAATTCTGAGTTTTAATACATTAATTCACAATGATTATTAAGACACAATATGCATACTCAGTAGGAACACTGACCACACAGTTAACAGGATTTTGGGGAATATATTTTATTCACCTACTTACAAATCCATACACACGCTACACATAATTCAGTAATTCTCTGAAAGAAAATCTACATTAAGTTCAGCATACATAGAATAGAATTTCATTTTTATCTGTGTATGAAATGTGGTAGGGTATGGTACTATAAGGAATTAGTGCTGAGGCCATTCCAATCCATTGTTTTACTAACATTAGGGTGTGGCTTTTTGCTCTCATAGTCGAAGCTGGCTGCATTATCACAACAACCCAAAGAGTAAAAGAGACACTGTCTACTAAAAATATACTGGGCCATATTGATACTCTATGTATATATGTATAAATGCACATACATTTATGTATACACACATGTATATAAGTATGTTATACATACATAGCATGTGTAGATATGTTGGGAGTATAAAATCTATAAAGATGTTGATATGTTATAAATATATAAAATTTTCAGTAGCTCACACTTAAAATATAACAAATGACACTTAAAATATAACAAATGAAATCAGTTTTTCATAATGTATTTTAACATGTAATCAGTATCAAAAGTTATTAACAAGGAATTTTACTTTCTTCTTTCAAGCATTGTCTCAGAAATTTGGTGTACATTATATACTTAGAGTATATTTCAATTGAATCAGTCACATGACATGTGTTCAACTTGTAGCTAATGATTACCATATCACTTTCCACATAAGATTGGAAGCAATGCAAGCTCACATTTCTAAACAGCATTGTGCTATAAGACCTGGCTAATGGAAGAGATTTTTAAAAAGTTTTTATTATTGATTTGTGCATAAAAAATGGGGGTACAGGCCAGACATGCTTTAGGGCAGAGGATTCTCACCAGATAAAGAGTGGGAAACAGAACAGGCAGATGTTCTGAAATACACTGCTGAGGGGAGCAGCAGACGGGTCAGGAAAGGTCCGACACACCATGTGGGTTACTCCCTGGCGGGGGATCGAACTTGTGCTGCAAATGGGTGCGGTAGCTTCATATTGCTGTTCTTTAACCCTTTGTACCACCAGAGAGGGCCCAAAAATATTTTAATAAAACTAACAGTGGTAATCATTTTGTATAGGCAAGTCTTTAGATTTCATTCTGGTAGACAAGTTATCAAAAATCATAGTAATAACTACACAAATTCACATTTTAGTGGGCATTATAAGTTATATGGACATAATTATAATTTATATTATTTAATATACCCAATAATTTTCAAGCTATACATAAATAATTTAAGTAATATATGCAAGATCTGTCAGTGGCATAGGCAAAATTTAGCTCCCAACATAGCTTCAAAATTTGCCATTATGGCATGTCATGTGTATAAAGTTAGTCATCTTTAAGAAAGTTTCAAGGAAAGTGTTATTACTCATCAGAAAAGGTGAACATTATGATCTATAGGGACAATAGAAATATTTGGTAAAGATAAAGATGTTTCACAGGTAAATTATTGTATAAAAGAAAAAGGCAGTGAGTCTGAATTGTCTAATTGGTTTTCTAAACTGATAGTTTTCTTTGGTTAATTCTGTATGTCTTAAATCTGAAAGAAAAAAAAAATATCTGTTTTATAATCCTGGCCTACCTGAATTCTAGGGAAGCCTAACTTTTTTTTTATATATAAAAGTTTATTTTTACATCATTTTGTGCCTTTTTCCATCTCAGTTGTAATCCCC